>NC_142483.1:40813560-41116590 GCF_049115385.1 Moschus berezovskii | reverse complement strand
GTGGTTTGTAGAATTTTTTGTAAAGATAAAAATATTCTATATGCAATGGTCTAATATGGAAGCTGCTAGCCATATGTGGTTCTTAAGAATTTAAAATGTGGTTAGTGTATGGGGGAACAAAATAATGATGCTTAATGTTGATTAATTTAAAGTCAATAGACCCGTATCTCTAATTGGTATCATACTGGAGAAACCAACATCTAGATCAGAGATCTGCAAACTTACAGCCACAGAATAGCAAGTTTAGGTAGAACACAACTACTCTCATTTATTATAGATTGTCCTAGTAACTCAAAAGCAGCCACAGACAAAGTCAAGTAGTTGCAATGGAGCTGCATGAACCTCAAAGCCTAAAATATTTATTACCTGTCATTTAACAGGGAAAAAAAAATTTGTTGATCTCTAGTCTAGTTGGCTAACTAAGGCCTATCTTTGCATTTGTGTCCATAGTGGCCTTTATGCCACTTTCCTTTTGCATCTTAATGTGAAAAAGGAAATAAGATGGGGCAGTTTATTTGAAGCACTATAGTATAGACATGCCAAATGCCTACTAATCTGCATTGTAGCAGTTAGTATGATATTCACATAACAATGGATATACTGAGTCACTCTCAATTTTGTGCCAGTATACCACAGATTCTTGATAGAAAATGTGGTAGTAAATACACCAAGAAGAATTTTTCTGTCCCTAATTCACTCATTAATTCTGTTCTGTTCTGTCGCTCAGTCGTGTCCGACTCTTTGCGACCCCATGGACTGTAGCCTACCAGGCTTCTCCGTCCATGGGATTCTCCAGGCAAGAATACTGGAGTGGGTTACCGTTTCCTTCTCCAGGGGATCTTCCCGACCCAGGGATCGAACCCGGGTCTCCCGCATTGGAGGCAGATGCTTTAAGCTCTGAGCCACCAGGGAAGCCCATTAATTAGACTGGATATTAATTGAGTTGGCTTCCCTAGTGACTCAAACAGTAAAGAATCTGCTTGCAATGTGGGATACCCTGGGTTCAATCCCTGGGTTGGGAAGATTCTCTTGAGAAGGAAATGGCCACCCACTCCAATCAATATTCTTGCTTGGAGAATTCCATGGACAAAGGAGCCTGGTGGGCTACAGTCTATGGGATTGCAAAGAGTCAGACACTACTGAGCTGAGTGACTAACACTTTAACTTCTTTCTTTAATTTAATTTGAATTTTAATAGCACTGTAACATTAATTATATCTTCAATTGATCCTGACTATTGTATGGAATTATCATCTTAAAAGCAGCACTTTTAATGACTGGTCAGTGATGAATCTGAATGCTCTGAAAACAGCTAAAAAAAACCTTAAAGTTAGAAATGTTTTATACCAGCAGTCCCCAACATTTTTAGCACCAGGGATGAGTTTCATGGAAAACAATTTTTTCAAGGCCAGGTGAGGGAAAGGTATGGTTTCGGGATGATTCAAGTTCATTACATTTACTGTGTACTTTTTTTCTATTATTATTACATCATCTCCACCTCAGATCATCAGGCATTAGATCTTGGAGCTTGGGGACCCTTGTTTTATACCACACAGTAGGCAGACAGACATTAGTAATATTCAAGAAAAAAAAATTAAGTACCAAAATAGACTTGAGTTTCTATATTTCCATTATTAACTTCAACATGAGCATTCTGTTTTAACCAAACATGATCATTTATCTCATTTAATTAGTGATGGTAATTTGAATTTCATAAAACTTGTAACTTTGTTTACAACTACCATATATATATATATTCAAATTTGTAGGTAAAGAAAAAAATAAAGGCAGACAATAGAAAACAGGTGTAAGAATAGAAAACTGCACAACACTGACAAGGATTTCAAGAGGCCCTCAGAGCTTAAGAATACTTTGATGAGGATGCCTCACAGAGACCCCTCCCCTGAGCTCTCCTCTCATTCTCTCTGGAAGCAGGCTGAATGGAGAATAAATATGAAATTGCTAGTGGTAAAGAATACCCCTGCCAATGCAGGAGACGCAAGTGACGTGGGTTCAATCCCTGGGTTGGGAAGATCCTCTGGAGAAGGGAATGGCAACCCACTCTAGTATTCTTGCCTGAAAAATTCCAAGGACAGAGGAGCCTGGTGGGCTCCAGTCCATGGGGTCACAAAGAGTCAGACATGACTGAGCGCACATGCACACATGCAAACACATATTTTATAATAAACTATTTTGTATAAAATATCAGAATTTTCTGTTTGTAAAATCTTTTGAGATGTTTAGATGAAAGAAACAGTATCAATACAAAGGTGTCATTATGGTTAATAAAATTGCACAAATGGACATAGTGACCTGGGGAGGGGAGAAAAAAAAGACAGCTTTAGTTTTCAGATTAAAGCAAACAGCACTAGCCATTGAGCCTTTTATACAACCTCCACTTTGTTGAATAGATTAAAAGTATATTTGGACCTTTGTCATAGCCATAATCTGCCCATATGATCACAAGCAAAGGTAGGAAAGAACCCCAACCTGTTGCCACAGTCTAATACAGGCCCTCCAAGGGGCAACGCATTTTCAACAATCCCTACTTTGTTTCATTGGTATAAATAAGAAACCAACAACATTGCCAATAGATATTCAGCTCCTAAAGCTGATCACCGAAGAATTGATGCTTTTGAACTGTGGTGTTGGAGAAGACTCTTGAGAGTCCCTTGGACTGCAAGGAGACCCAACCAGTTCATTCTAAAGGAGATCAATCCTGGGAGTTCACTGGAGGGACTGATGTTAAAGCTGAAACTCCAATACTTGGGCCACCTCCTGCGATGAGTTGACTCACTGGAAAAGACTCTGATGCTGGGAAAGATTGGGGGCGGGAGGAGAAGGGGACGACAGAGAGTGAGATGGCTGGATGGCATCACCGACTCTGTGGACATGAGTTTGAGTGAACTCCAGGAGTTGGTGATGGACAGGGAGGCCTGGCATGCTGTGATTCATGGGGTTGCAAAGAGTCAGACACAACTGAGTGATTAAACTGAACTGAACTGAAAGTTATAAAATTGTTATATGAAAAAGTTATCTAAATTTCTCCGTTTTCTGTCTCCTCCTTTTGCCAGTATAATTCAGGATCACATTTGATTGGCAGACATTAGAACATTAGTCTACATTTCCGATTATAACATTTGATAGTAAGTGTGATCACTTCAGTTCAGTTCAGACGCTCAGTCGTGTCCTACTCTTTACGACCCCATGATCACTTAGCTATATATTAATAATTAGAGTTGGACCATAAAGAAAGTTGAGTGCTGAAGAATTGATGCTTTTGAACTGTGGTGTTGGAAAGACTCTTAAGAGTCCCTTTTACTGTAAGGAGATCCAACCAATCAATCCTAAAGGAAATCAGTCCTGAACATTGGAAGGACTGATGCTGAAGCTGAAACTCCAATACATTGATCACCTGATGAGAAGAACTGACTCATCGGAAAAGATCCTGATGCTGGGAAAGATTGAAAGAAGGAGTAGAAGGGGATGATACAGGATGAAGTGGTTGGATGACATCACTGACATGATGGACATGAATTTGAGCAAGCTCCAGGAGTTGGTGATGGAGAGGGAAGCCTGGTGTGCTGCAGTCCATGGGGTCACAAAGCATCAGACATGACTGAGCTACTGAACTGAAATGAACTGAATAATATCCAAAGTAAGTTAAGAAATAAGATCTAGAAAGATGTTAGCTACAACTTCTTATTAGTGAATTTCTAATATGTTAGAAGCTAAGAGAAAGAGAACACAGAGAAAGCGAAATATAAACCTATTTCTTGAGTTCACAGTTGATACTAGTCTTCTACTGAAGTCTCATCAAAGGAATGTCTGCACCCTCCCACAGAAAGTAAAAACCATGTCACAAGTTAGTTGACTCATTTGTGATATCAGACATCATTTAATCATTTAAGAAGGCTGTTGGCGATAAGAAGCTGAAGAAGCCTGTGGTGGGAAGAAAAGCTGCAGGGACCAAGAAACCAGCAGCTGAAAAGAAGCCCACAGAAAAGAAACCCACCTCAGAGGAAAAGAAGGCTGCTGCATAAACTTAAATGTGTTTATTCCATAAATGCCAATCAAATCATTTTGGACAGCTAATTTTGAATAAAGACCTGAACAAACAGGCAATGAGAAAAAAAAACAAAACAAAACAAAGAGCCAGTAGATAAAGCGGGCATCTTGGAAGCAAATCCATGACTAGCTTCTGCTGAAAAATCTCTTTCTCATAGAAAGGAGGAAGAACATCTCCTAAAGATTCTTACATACTAATCACTCGGAGATGTTTCCTTTATACACTGCTAATTAAAGGAAAAAGTCTGGGTTATTCAACTGCATATATTAAGCCTGATTGATGTTAATCCTTTTTATATTTAATAAATCTCCAAATCATTTCTATATAAGACTTCATCATGTCAGGAGTAGGAAATGTTTATAGCTCTCAAAAAACGCCCAAGGGAAAAAGAAATCCAAACAAATGTAGAAAAACATGCACACTCATATTGAAATAGGAAGAGACTTCGAATGCACTAAATCTATAAATAAAATATACCCCAAATTATTGATGGTACAATAAGAAAGCAAAGCTTCATTAGCCTTTATATGTATATGAAGAGGTCACATTGAATATATATTCAACTTAGAAAAAAAATTTTCCAGTTATTAACCACCCCAAAATACAGTGATAGATTTTTTTTTTGTGAGCTCTGTAATTTCAAGGCTCTTAGGTTGAATTGGCATGGCAGTGTGGGTTAGCTATAAATATTAAGCTCTCGTCCACTGTAATAGAGAAACTATTAATAAGGATGCAGTTAGAAACAGACATGGAACAACAGACTGGTTCCAAATTGGGAAAGGAGTATGTCAAGGCTGTATATTGTCACTCTGATTATTTAACTTATATGCAGAGTACATCATGCTAAATGCCGGACTGGATGAAGCACAACCTGGGACCAAGATTGGAAGAAGAAACATCAATAACCTCAGATACCACCTGCAGATGATACCACCCTTATGACAGAAAGCAAAGAGGAACTAAAGAGCCTTTTAATGAAGGTGAAAGATGAGAGTGAAAAAGCTGGCTTAAAACTCAACATTCGAAAAATGAAGATCATGGCATCCGGTTTCACCACTTCATGGCAAATAGATGGGGAAACATTGGATACAGTGATAGACTGTATTTTCTTGGGATCCAAAATCTTTGCAGATGGGTACTGCAGCCATGAAATTAAAAGACACCTGCTCCTTGGAAGAAAAACTATGACAAACCTAGATAGCACATTAAAAAGCAGAGACATTATTTTGACAATAAAGGTCTGTATAGTCAAAGCTATGGTTTTTCCAGTAGTCATGTATGGATGTGGGAGTTAGACTATAAAGACGGCTGACAGCCAAAGAATTGATGCTTTTGAACTGTGGTGCTAGAAAGACTTGAATGTCCCTTGGACTGTAAGGTGATCAAACCAGTCAATTCTAAAGGAAATCAGTCCTGAATATTCATTGGAAGGACTGATGCTGAAGCTGAAGCACCAATACTTTGGCCACCTGATGTGAAGAACTGACTCACTGGAAAAGACTCTGAACCTGGGGAAGACTGAAAGCAGGAGAAGAAGGGGATGGCAGAGGATGAGATGGTTGGATGGCATCACTGACTCAACGGACATGAATTTGAGCAAGCTCCAGGAAATGGTGAAGGACAGGGAAGCCTAGCGTGCTGCAGTCCATGGGGTTGCAAAGATTTGGACATGACTGAGCAACTGAACAACAAATTTGTCACTCTTTTCCTCAAGAATCATGCCTGCTGCTGCTGCTGCTGCTAAGTCACTTCAGTCGTGTCCGACTCTGTGTGACCCCATAGACGGAAGCCCACCAGGCTCCCTCGTCCCTGGGATTCTCCAGGCAAGAACACTGGAGTGGGTTGCCATTTCCTTCTCCAATGTGTGAAAGTGAAAAGTGAAAGTGAAGTCGCTCAGTCGTGTCCGACCCTTAGCGACCCCATGGACTGCAGCCTCCCAGGCTCCTCCATCCATGGGATTTTCTAAGCAAGAGTACTGGAGTGGCTTGCCATTGCCTTAAGAATCATGCCTATATCCTCTTTATTCGGATCTGGGTGGTATGTGACTGCTTTGGCTAATAAAATACAGTGAAAATGATGTATGACAGCTTCTAGACCCAGGTCTTAAGACAATGGCAACATTCATTTTCTGTCTTCTGGAATATTTACTCTTAGAACTCTCTTATCATGCAGTGAGGGAGTCCATGTGCAGTCACCAGCCTTGAACCCTCATAAAATTGCAAACCATGTAAGTAACCTATGCTGGAGGTGGATTCTCCAGCTTGGGCTGACACTGCATGGAAATGAGAGGAGTCATGCCCTTCGGATCCTGTTCAAATTGAAGACTGTGAACAAAATAAGTGGCTGTTGTTGTTCAAATCACTAAGATTTGAGTGGACACTGGGTTATAAGCAGAAGCGACACTTGTCACTTTCAGGCCACAAAAAGTAACAGCTGCTGTAATAGACCTTTTCGATCTATCTACTCTCCTGTCAAGAGGGTTTGTAGGAGACGAATGTGGAGATGGAGGAAACAAAGCATGGGAAACTCTAGATTCCCAGGTAACCACACAAAAGGAAATTGTCCTGGAAGAGAGCCCAGGGCTGCAACAGACTTTTTGCTGGAAAGTGTTAATGCTATTTTGTGATGAAATATAATTTAAGGTCATGTGTTTACATAGTAAAGTCATGCCCCACTCCTGATTGTTATAATATTAATTTCATTCTTCATAGAGAATCTTGAGAGAATTGCAACATACAAAAATAGGCTTTCAAAACAAGTTATAAGAAACAATATTATTTTGGTGAACAGTGAGGATTTTACAGTCAATATACAAGCTAGGAGGGAGGAAGGAGCTGACTTTGTGTCTCCATTAATATCCATAATTGTTTCTGGACTATCAAATTCAACTCAGAAATAACTTTCATGAGGAAGCAGACGCAATATTTCCGATAAGTCATCAAAACCAAAGTGGAACAACTGAAAAATCCTTAACCAGTACTTTGATTCTATCTTTTTAATGATAGGAATTTTCCAAAAATAAAGTCCTTCCCTGAATGTTTTATTGAAACTTTTAAAAGACGTTTCAGGATGGGGAACACATGTACACCCATGGCGGATTCATGTCAATGTATGGCAAAACCAATACAATATTGTAGAGTAAAATAAATAAATAAAAGATGTTTTGCTGTTATTAAAAAAAAACACACTTAAAATTGTGAGAGACTGAAAAGGGTGTCAGGCAGGGGTAAGAATGAGCTACTTAACAATTTTTTTAAATGTGCAGAATTAAGAAGGCCCTGTATTTTTCAAAATGTTCCATGATTATAATAAAAATTATACTGTTGATATAGGTTTAGACCAAAAAAAAGGAGTGAAAAATCTCACTGGAGAATTATTTTCCTGGAGAATAAGATTCAAGGTACTAATAAGCAACATGGATACTGGTATTCCTGACTCCTGATTTTTTGCTTCTCCTACTCCTGTCTCCATCTCAATAAGAGGAATCCGCATTTACCCAGTTATCTGACTTCTGCTTTGGTGGGGCTTAAATTCCAACTCTTTTCCCCAGCCCTGTGTACCTGCTGCACTCTCAGCTCTGCTCTTTAATTTACTGAGCTGTTGAGTTTTTACTGATGCTGTTGTTGGATTTCCAGAGCTTTGCTCTAGAACATAAATAATCTAGGACTAAGTATGGCCTAGTGGTAATCTGTATGCAGGTTTGGATTATATTTCTCTCTTTTACCCTCTGCCAAGACTTCCCTTGTTCCCAGCAATCCAATGACAGCCTCTGCTTAGGTTCTACTCTACTATGCTATGATGTGCAAAGCAGTCTCAGAAAAATATCTGGGCTCAGTGTGCTTTCTATGAGTTCTAGGCTGGTTCTTCCTTCTGTGCTGGCTACTCTTCAATGTTTTTATATAGTTATATCTTTTATATAGCTATAGTTATATATGTGTCTTGTCCAGATTTTATGGTTGTTGTTTATGAAACACTTTTTCATAGCCTGAACTGGAAAAATCCAAACTAACTTTAAAATGTAGTCCTTATCCTTAGAGATACAAATGAAACATTAATAGCTGATACGAGCTGATATTTTGGATTTGCATCAAAATAATTTGGAGGGAGAGTGTTCAGGGAAGACTGATCATGAGAAAGGGTGTTTCCTTCCTATGGTGAAAAAGTTTGACCCACATAAGACAAGAAATATGAGAGGAAAGGGCCGATAACTTTTTATCTTCACATCTCCTCCAATGGACTGCTCCTAGGCGTAATCTCTTTCATAATCACTTCGTCCAAGGCATATCATGAGGCTGTGACTTTGTGATTAACAGTGACTTCCTTTATTATTTTTTTTATGGTCTGTTACAATGCAGTGGTCAGCAGATAACATATCCCCCGGTATTGTTCCCATTCTCTGTTTCCTTTCTCTTTTATCTTACTCGCACTGCTCTGGGTTAGGACCTTCCCAATAAAGCAAGAGCATTAGAAAACCTCTTTTACTTTTGATTATATTTGACTGAATAGAGATACCACAAATGCATTTGTTCTCTTTGTAATCTTAAAGACAATAATATATGGAAATAGATCTATTTGAATTTGTGATAATACTGTCAGATGGAGGTCAAGTAAAGTTGAAATGATATTGGATATGTTGTAAGAAATTACCACATACCATCAAATTTCTGTTTTATATTATTCATAAAGAGAAGAAGCTGAGTCCTAAGAATGTTCAAAATCTTTTCAGGATCACAATGCTACTTAACTAAGGTTAAGTTTGAGAATCAAACATCCAATTCTGAGCTCTTAATCACTATGCTATTACTTATTATATTGCAATACTTTATTATTATAACTAAAGTTTTATTCCTTTCTCATTTTGTTGAGAAAAATGAATACTTGGATATTGTGGGACAATATTACAATGGCCTAAAAATAAACTTCAGTTGATTGACATTTAAAAGAAAAATCTGTTACTAAATTTTGTGCCATTTTTAAGAATTAGGTGTTCAGAGCTAAATTAGGTTTGAATAAAAACAGCAAATAATTGGAGTGTTTTGCTCTTCAAGTGTTCCATAGTGAAATTATCGTTATATTCGAATCCACATGGCCTATTCTGTTGACTGGATTCTTTTTCTTTTCTAAGACTTGAATTTCAAGATCTGTGTCTAGATTGTCCCCTTAATTCATACATTTGGCTCTTCTCCTCTTCAGCCAAACAGCAAATGTCGCACCACATGAAAGCCATCAGATGCATATCCTCAGAGAGAACTAACCAAATTGGCTTCAGCAACAGAAAAAAGTTAAGCTGTTTGTTCAGTGAGATTTAATTTAAAGCTCATGGGCTCATTCACCAGACCCTGGGTCACTAGAAAATTGCTTTGGATTTTTCAAAGGTTTTTTCTTGAGAGAAAATAAAAAGTAAAGGATAGAGATATAAATCTATACCTGTCGGTATATCTTTTTATAATGTGTGTGTGTGTGTGTGATATTTTAAGAAACATGCAACAGCTGAACAGAAAAAGAGGAGTGATCATAGACATATAAACTAGACAGTCCTCCTTAAATTGAAACAACTATTCTGCTTGCTGGATGTAAGCTTGAATGAAACTGAGTGTTTATTAATGACTGATTGCTTTCATTACAAATAACATCTACAATAGTTTTAGTCCTCACTGATTTTTCTGATTTTTAAATTCCCTTTCCCTTTTTTTTTTTTAATAATTCCAGTTCTCATATGGGTTGACATTTGGAGTAAGTATGACCACGATGAAGTTCTTACCGTCTGTTTTTTCCATCACAAAAAAAAATCAGGGAATTCCATGTCATGTTTTCATACTATCTAAACCACCACCATAGTCGCTTCAGCTGCCAAAGAAATCTAGATATACGTAACATCTCATCAATGCAATTTTTCTCTATTATTTGCACTGTCCACTTGATCTTTGTAACAACTTTGAAGCAGAAAAGAATATTTCACACACATTTTAGATTTTTCTTTTCTATGCCATTTTTCCAAATCTAGCTTTTATCCCTATTGGTGAGTCAAAAATTCTGTTTCCCTCTTTTTTTAAATAGACCAAATAAGTTCCTTGTTCTTGTTTAGCAGGCTTTTGACTACCTGACTGGTTTGCTTTACCAAAATTATGAACTCATAGAGCATGCAAGATGCAAGTTCTTAAAATCCTTTCAAGCAGTATAGGCATTTCTACATTTCCTATATGTCTCATTTCTCAACTTTTTTAAGTAAAATATTTATTGATCAATTTTTAGATTTTGCTTTCATTCCAAAGTAGACCATCCTTTTGCTCTGAGTTTATTTATTCTAACAAACACTTGTATCACCATCTTTTCTACTACGGTAACACATATTTCTTTCCACACTCATGAAATGCAAAACAGTTCTGATCTTTGAACAAAAGTCTCCAGGAAGGTGGTAGAATGCAGCTTTGACCGTGTATTTCAACTGTACATAGTTTCAGTTCTCCCTATTAAATTCATTTCTTTCTATCCCAGATTATGGTTCTATACAGGTATTATTTTAAACAACTGTTCAGTGATGTTAGATATGCCTCATTTTGTTGACTCATTTGTCTGCCTGGTGTAT
This sequence comes from Moschus berezovskii, assembly GCF_049115385.1. Taxonomy (NCBI): domain Eukaryota; kingdom Metazoa; phylum Chordata; class Mammalia; order Artiodactyla; family Moschidae; genus Moschus; species Moschus berezovskii. The sequence goes on along the minus strand of NC_142483.1, from coordinate 41,105,936 downwards.
ATTTACTGAGCATCCCCAGTGTCTGCAATGGGCCAGGCTCTGGAAATACAGTGGTGAATAAGCCAAGGTCTCTGCTCTAAAAAACTATAATGTTCATTCTGATTGATGTACTAAATCCAAACTGAAGCATGTACTGAACCTAAAATATTTACCCCCTCCCTATAGGATTCTTTCAACAAATGGAAGATTGGAAAATATATATTAACAATTGTGTGGGGACCTATTAAAATTAAAAGCTTCTGCACAGCAAAGGAAACTATAAGCAAGGTGAAAAGACAGCCTTCAGAATGGGAGAAAATAATAGCAAATGAAGCAACTGACAAAGAATTAATCTCAAAAATATACAAGCAACTCCTGCAGCTCAATTCCAGAGAAATGAACGACCCAATCAAAAAATGGGTCAAAGAACTAAACAGATATTTCTCCAAAGAAGACATACAGATGGCTAACAAACACACGAAAAGATGCTCAACATCACTTATTATCAGAGAAATGCAAATCAAAACCACAATGAGGTATCATTTCACGCCAGTCAGAATGGCTGCTATCCAAAAGTCTACAAGCAATAAATGCTGGAGAGGGTGTGGAGAAAAGGGAAACCTTTTAAACTGTTGGTGGGAATGCAAGCTAGTACAGCCACTATGGAGAACAGTGTGGAGATCCCTTAAAAAGCTGGAAATAGAACTGCCATATGACCCACCAATCCCACTCCTGGGCATAAACACCGAGGAAACCAGAATTGAAAGAGACATGTGTACCCCAATGTTCATTGTGGCACTGTTTACAATAGCCAGGACGTGGAAGCAACCTAGATGTCCATCAGCAGACAAATGGATAAGAAAGCTTTGGTACATATACACAATGGAGTATTGCTCAGCCATTAAAAAGAATACATTTGAATCCATTCTAATGAGGTAGATGAAACTGGAGCTTATTATACAGAGTGAAGTAAGCCAGAAAGAAAAACACCAATATAGTATAATAACACATATATATGGAATTTAGAAAGATGCAAATGATATCCCTGTATGCGAGACAGCAAAAGAGACACAGATGTATAGAACACTCTTTTGGACTCTGTGGGAGAGGGAGAGGGTGGGACGATTTGGGAGAATGGCATTGAAACATGTATATTATCATATGTGAAACGAATCGCCAGTCCAGTTCAATGCATGATACAGGATGCTCAGGGCTGGTGCACTAGGATGACCCAGAGGGATGGGATGGGGAGGGAGGTGGGAGGGGGGTTCAGAGTTGGGAGCACATGTACACCCAGGCAGATTCATGTCAATGTATGGCAAAACCAATACAATATTGTAACGTAATTAGCCTCCAATTAAAATAAATAAATTTATATTAAAAAACACAATTGTGTGAATAACAGTGTATAACATTCATTGGATACATTTTATGCTTTAAGCACTCCTCTTGGAGAAGGAAATGGCAGCCCACTCCAGTGTTCTTGCCTGGAGAATCCCAGGGACGGGGGAGCCTGGTGGGCTTCCATCTGTGGGGTCACACAGAGTCGGACACGACTGAAGTGACTTAGCAGCAGCAGCAGCAGCTAGGACTTTATGTGGAATCTTTCTTTTTTTTGCTAGTGGTTTGTCAATTTTATTTACCCTTACAAAGAACCAGCTTTTGGCTTTGTTGATTTTAGGTATGGTCTCTTTTGTTTCTTTTGTATTTATTTCTGCCCTAATTTTTAAGATTTCTTTCCTTCTACTGACCCTGAGGTTCTTCATTTCTTCCTTTTCTAGTCGCTTTAGGTGTAGAGTTAGGTTATTTAGTTGGATTTTTTCTTGTTTCTTGAGGTATGCCTGTATTGCTATGAACCTTCCCCTTAGCACTGTTTTACAGTGTCCCACAGGTTTTGGGTTGTTATATTTTCATTTTCACTCATTTCTATGCATATTTTGATTTCTTCAATGATTTGTTCATTATTCAGCAGCGTGTGGTTCAGCCTCCATATGTTGGAGTTTTTAATAGTTTTTCTCCCGTAATTGAGATCTAATCTTACTGCTTTGTGGTCAGAAAAGATGCTTGGAATGATTTCAATTTTTTTAAATTTACCAAGGCTAGATTTATGGCCCAGGATGTGATCTATCCTGGAGAAGGTTCCGTGTGCGCTTGAGAAAAAGTGAAATTCATTGTTTTGGGGTGAAATGTCCTATAGAGATCTATTAGGTCTAACTGGTCTATTGTATCATTTAACGTTTGTGTTTCCTTGTTAATTTTCTGTTTAGTTGATCTATCCATAGGTGTGAGTTGGGTATTAAAGTCTCCCATTATTATTGTGTTATTGTTGATTTCCGCTTTCATACTTGTTAGCATTTGTCTTACATATTGTGGTGCTCCTATGTTGGGTGCATATATATTTATAATTGTTATATCGTCCTCTTGGATTGAGCCTTTGATCATTATGTAGTGCCCTTCTTTGTCTCTTTTCACATACTCTGTCTTAAAGTCTATTTTATCTGATATGAGTATTGCTATTCCTGCTTTCTTTTGGTCTCTGTTTGCATGGGATATCTTTTTCCAGCCCTTCACTTTCAATCTGTATGTGTCACTCGTTTTGAGGTGGGTCTCTTGTAGACAACATATATGGGGGTCTTGTTTTTGTATCCATTCAGCCAGCCTTTGTCTTTTGGTTGGGGCATTCAACCCATTTACGTTTAAGGTAATTATTGATAGGTATGATCCCGTTGCCATTTACTTTATTGTTTTGGGTTCGAGTTTATACTTCGAGTGTATAAACTTTCCTGCCTAGAGAAGGTCCTTTAGCATTTGTTGGAGAGGTGGTTTGTTGATGCTGAATTCTCTCAGCTTTTGCCTGTCTGTAAAGCTTTTGATTTTGCCTTCATATTTGAATGAGATCCTTGCTAGGTACAGTAATCTGGCCTGTAGTTTATTTTCTTTCATCACTTTAAGTATGCCCTGCCATTCCCTCCTGGCCTGAAGAGTTTCTGTTGAAAGATCAGCTGTTATCCTTATGGGGATCCCCTTGTGTGTTATTTGTTGCTTTTCCCTTGCTGCTTTTAATATTTGTTCTTTGTGTTTGATCTTTGTTAATTTGATTAATACGTGTCTTGGGGTATTTCTCCTGGGGTTTATCCTGTTTGGGACTCTCTGGGATTCTTGGACTTGGGTGATTATTTCCTTCCCCATTTTAGGGAAATTTTCAACTATTATCTCCTCAAGTATTTTCTCATGGTCTTTCTTCTTGTCTTCTTCTTCTGGGACTCCAATGATTCGGATGTTAGGGCATTTAAAATTGTCCCAGAGGTCTCTGAGATTGTCCTCATTTCTTTTAATTCGTTTTTTTTCCTCTCTGCTTCATTTATTTCTACCATTCTATCTTCTAACTCACTTATTCTATCTTCAGCCTCCGTTATTCTACTATTGGTTCCCTCCAGAGTGTTTTTTATCTCATCTATTGCATTATTCATTGTATATTGACTCTTTTTTATTTCTTCTAGATCCTTGTTAAACCTTTCTTGCATCTTCTCAATCCTCGTCTCCAGATTATTTATCTGTAACTCCAATTTGCTTTCAAGATTTTGGATCAGTTTCACTATCATTATTTGGAATTCTTTATCAAGTAGATTCCCTATCTCTTCCTCTTTTGTTTGGGTTGGTAGGCATTTATACTGTTCCTTTATTTGCTGGGTATTTCTCTGCCTCTTCATCTTGCTTATATTGTTGTGTTTGGGGTGGCCTTTCCGTTTTCTCCAGTTTGTGGAGTTCTCTTTAATGTGGAGTTTCCTCGCTATGGGTGAGGTTGGACAGGTGGCTTGTCAAGCGACCCCGTGAACTGTAGCCTACTAGGCTTCTCTGTCCATGGGATTCTCCAGGCAAGAATACTGGAGTGGGTTACCATTTCCTTCTCCAGGGGATCTTCCCAACCCAGGGATCAAACACGGGTCTCCCGCATTGGAGGCAGATGCTTTAACCTCTGAGCCACCAGGGAAGCCCACTTTTCCTTTCCTCTTTCCGTCTTCTGGCAGTTTGTGGAGTTCTCTTTATTGTGGAGTTTCCTCGCTATGGGTGAGGTTGGACAGGTGGCTTGTCAAGGTTCCCTGATTAGGGAAGCTTGTGTCAGTGTTCTGGTAGGTGGAGCTGGATTTCTTCTCTCTGGAGTGCAATGAAGTGACCAGTAATGAGTTATGAGATGTCAATGGGTTTGGAGTGACTTTGGACAACCTGTGTATTGAAGCTCAGGGCTATGTTCCTGTGTTGCTGGAGAATTTGCATGGTATGTTTTGCTCTGGAACTTGTTGACCCTTGGGTGGTGCTTGGTTTCAGTGTGGGTATGGAGGCGTTTGATGAGCTATTGATTAATGTTCCGTATAGTCAGAAGTTCTCTGGTGTTCTCACGATTAGAACTTAATTCTCCTGCCTCTGGTTTTCAGTCTTATTCTTACAGTAGCCTCTAGACTTCTCTATCTGTCATTTCCAAGGTGGTTCCTGCTGTTTTAGCTTCTGTTTGCTGGTCTCTTCAGTGTCTCATTTCCACCCGGACACTAGGGGGCGGTGGTGGACACTTTAAGGCTCACTTGTTCAGTCCTGTTCTGGGAAGGGAGGAACACTGCAGACAAATATCTCTGACGTCTGTGGGGAGTGCTCGCAGTGTCCCAGCTGTATTGGGTTTGCCCCCACTCAAGAATTGTGTGCTGTCCCAGTCTACACTGCACAGATTCTAGGTTGCTCTGCCGATAACTGTCTGAGGCTGGCGCTGGGTTGCATGCACATCCCAGGTCTAAACCACTCAGGTTCAGGTACTCGGGTACTCCACAAAGGCACAGACTTGGTTGGGCCTGTGTTTTGTGCCTTCCCCGGTGCGAGCAGCTCAGGTGACCATGCGTTTGGTGAGTGCGGTCGCTGTGACTTATTGCCTCCCCGGTCCCTCCCACTTGGTTTTCTGGGTGTACAACTGGCGCAGCTTCTCAGGCAGATGTTGAACGGCCAGAAACCCAAGAAGTCTTGGTTAACAATGAAGCCTGCCTGCAGTTTGGTATCAGATGCCTTTCTGGGGATGCGATTGCCCCCTTCTGTCTCTGGCTGCCCTCCCCTGCCTGTCTCAGTGGGGGATGGGCCATCCACAGCCAGCTAGCTCTGCTCAGTCCTTTGTTCTGTGACAGAGGCTGGCAGAGTCTTAGGTTAGGACTTTTCACCTTTTCACGGAGTAGCTACCCCATAGTTTGCTCTGCTATCTCCAGTCAGCTCCCCCAGACTGCCCTCGCGTCATTCAGGCCCAGTCCTTTCTCTAAGCAGTTCAGCCGGCTCCTCCCTGCTCAGCCCCCGCTTGTTAATGGAGGATGCAGGCGTCTGCTCTGCTTCTCCGCTGGGCGTTACCATTGAGCTCGTAAGCTGTGAGTTTTAATTATTTATTTCTTTTTCTTCCGGTTGTGTTGCCCTCTGAGGTTCCAAGGCTCGCCACAGACTCGCCTGTGAGAGTGTTTCCTGGTGTTCAGAAACTTCTCTCTTTTTTATGCCTCCCTTCCCGGACGCAGCTCCATCCCTACCTCTTTCGTCTCTCTTTTTATCTTTTATGTTTTTTTCCTACCTCCTTTTGAAGACAATGGGCTGCTTTTCTGGGTGCCTGATGTCCTCTGCCAGCATTCAGAAGTTGTTTTGTGGACTTTACTCGCGTTCAAAAGTTGTTTTGATGAATTTGTGGGGGAGAAATTGGTCTCACTGTCCTATTCCTCCGCCATCTTGTTTCAGCCATATGTGGAATCTTTCATTCATTTCTCACCATGGCCCAATAAGATACATTGTTATAATCACTATTTTACAAATGAAACCAGGGCACAGGGAAGTTAAATAATCTACTATATGATTCATGGAGGGCTCATAGTATTTGTGAAACATGCCACACCCTTGACCAAATAAGTTGATCCTTGGTAATGTAGGCCAGGGATATCGTATTTTATTTTAACCTTCAAAATGATTCTAATATGTGACCCAAATTAAGATCTGCTGCTATTTCCAAACCCTTCCCCACCTATCTTAAAAAGTTGTTGAGTTTGTGTCCTTTAAACATCAGCTTGTCAGTCTCTCTGATGGGAAGAAGAAGAGCTGCTCTGTTCATTAAGACTTCTGTGTTTCAGTGTCAAATATGGGTGTGGACGATGAGTTTCAAATTAGGAAAATAAAATTTTCCTTCACTCTCTGCCACAACAAGGTAGAAATTTGTCTGTATGTAAGCTGCTTCTACTTCTGAGGAACTCAACTGTCTCCTCTGTAAACTGGCTGTGAGTTTTAAAAGTAAAAATATAAGAATCTTAGCCCTTAGTATTACTAGCTCGGTTCTGTCTGACTCTTTGAGACCCCATGGACTGTAGTAGGATCCTCTGTCCATGGGATTCTCTGGGCAAGAATACAGGAGTGGGTAACCATTCCCTTCTCCAGGGGCTCTATCTGACCTAGGGATCTAACCCTGGTCTCCAGCATTGCAGGCAGATTCTTTACCATCTGAGCCACCAGGGAAGCCCCATCTCACCCCTTGGGCTTCTACCTTAAATTAGTCTATGCTAGATTACCTAGGGAGAAGGCAATGGCACCCCACTCTGGTACTCTTGCCTGGAAAATCCCATGGACGGAGGAGCCTGGTGGGCTGCAGTCCATGGGGTCACTAAGAGTTGGACACAACTGAGCGACTTCACTTTCACTTTTCACTTTTATGCATTGGAGAAGGAAATGGTAACCCACTCCAGTGTTCTTGCCTGGAGAATCCCAGGGACGGGGAAGCCTGGTTGGCTGCTGTCTATGGGGTCGCACAGAATCAGACACGACTGAAGTGACGCAGCAGCAGCAGCAGATTACCTAGATTACATTGCAATGATACCAAATCTCAATGGTTTAAGACAAAGATAATAATAAAACCTCCCTTAACTGTAAAAACTTCGTAGGATTTTTGGTGCAACTGACTGTGGCAGAGAGTTAGAATAATACTGAGATTGCAGGGTATGACTTTATGAGCAGTCAAAAATAACAGGAAAAGGCAATTACTCTAGTCTACCCCTTCTGTCTCTTTTGTTAAAGATCAGCTAGCTGCCTCTCCTGCGAGGCAGGTTGTCATGGTAATGAAAGGATAAAGGGCATGACATAAGAATAATGGACAAGAGTTATTTATAGCCACTTTATTAATGTCTTCTTTGGACCAGGCATGGGATATTGTATTACCTACCCTCTCATGCTTCTTAACATCGATAAAGTCTCCCAAGAGACCAGCCTCTGTGTTTTCTAATTTAATCCAGAATGCTGATAGTCTATAACCACAAGTTGGGGATCATAGCACCAAAAGAACTGGTGATATCCAAGTTCCCTATAAACGCAAAGAGGAGCTAATGAGGCAGATGGGCAAAAGTGCTTCAGGTTAAAACAACAACAAAAGAGCAACTAGGCCCCACATCCCACATACCATGTTCAAAAACTATGGCAGCACATGAGAGAACATGGTACCATGTGTAATTCTGTATGGCTGGGTGGGCCAGACTATACAGACTTAATGTATTATATTAAAGAAGTTGGACTTTATCAAGAAAAGCCAAAACTGAATTGATTTGCTCAAGATCATTTATTATGTTGAGAATATTGACAGGATTACTTGGTACATCTTATTCTCAGATTAGAGGACACAAGTTTCTCTCTGTGTGTATGTGTGTGTGTTTATATACCCTGAATATTCACTGGGAGAACTGTTGCTAAAAAGCTGAAGCTACAGTCTTTTGGCCACCTCTTGTGAAGAGCTGACTCATTGGAAAAGAGCCTGATCCTGGAAAAGATTGAAGGCAAAAGGAGAAAGGGGAGGCAGAGAATGAGATGGTTAGATAGTATCACTGACTCAAAGGACACGAATTTGAACAAACTGCAGGAGACAGTGGAGGACAGGGAAGCCTGGCATGCTACAGTCTATGGAATCACAAAGAGTCATACACAACTTAGCGACGGAAAAACAAGTGTGTGTGTGTGTAAGATAAGAGAATAGGCAATGGGAAAGTAGCGACAATGACTACAGCTACATGAATCAGTTATCATTTGAGCTGTTCTTTAGAACATTAAATTTATAAGAGCCTAGACAAAAGAGCTTTGTAAAATTCTAGAGAATATCAGGGGTCAAGGACAAAATAATGAAAAAGGCATAATGACTGGTATGTTCCCTTGCCATCTTCATCATATCCAAAGGCCCTTCACCAAGGCAAGAGACCAAAAAAGAAGCAAGTGGCCAGCAGTAAATAGCATCACTTGACATACAGGTCATGGTTCCTCTCAACTAATGTACTTTCCTCCCTGACTCTGACATTCAAATACCCTGTGCTCACCTTGAGTTTCTTTCAGCCTATACTTTTTGTGATCTAAGGAATGATTACTTAAATGACAATCTACTCTTCTGGATCAAAAGCAATAGCAGCAACAACAAACACATTTACATTATTTATGGAAAGAACAAGATAAATGAATTCCCACCCAATACTTTCTCACTATTACATGCCTACACCTTTATTTTTAGTATATTTTGTCTGCCACAAGGTGGGAACTAAATTTCACACAAAAAAAGCTTTCAAGAATGGGCTTTTAATAGACACCCCAAACTCCTAGCCTTAATTTTACCTTTGTCTCTAGCTCTGGGTCATCTGGTTTAAGGACACCAAAAAGAAAAAGGAGATAATAATCTATTGTCTATGTCTCCTGCTTTATCTTTCTGAGACTATCCTCATTTTCTCTGATCAGAGGTGAAGCCTGTGGTTACCTGTCAATCAAGTCCTGATAATACTATTAAGAAATGAATTGAAATATTTCCTGCAATATCAGTAAACAAGGATGTCACAGCCATCAGCGATTGCAGCCCTCCACTGTTAGTTCCTGAGCCCTAAGGGCACTCAGGAAGGAGAATACCTGCAATCCAGCAGCCATAAGACCATAGCAGCTCACCACGGTGAGTCCCAAGGGAGCTCTAAATGTGAAAAACACAGGCTACTAACCCAAGTTAACTGAGGCACATATGAAAGGAATCATTTCTGTAAAATCTGACTCTTGCTTCTTCCCATACATAGAAAAGCACTAAATTCTTTAACTTGAGATATCTGGTTTTAAATCACAAAGATACTTTTGATGTTCATACTACCTGCCCTTTGTTGCAAACTTCTAAATAAACTGACTCCTCCTCCTGCCTCCTCAGAGCAGTTCTCTCATGGTTACTTGAAATGTTATCTCCTGGACTTGAAGCCCTAAAACTACCGAATAAAACATAACTCTCAACTTTTAGATTGTGAATATTTTGTATGTTGACACATCTTACAGAAAAAAAAAGCAAAAGCACTGATACCTTCCCACCTCTGTATTAACTTCTCCCTCATTCAGTAATGTGTTTTTTTATTCAGATTTCAAGGAATGGCAAATATGACTCTTCTGATCTTCCCAGGGAGGTTATACACCTAGTCCCCTGTGTATTTGTGTGTATTTTGAAGAGGTACAGACACAGCCCTCATCACTCTCTCATTGACTATGGGTTTCTTAAGAGAAACTGTTGAACTTATGAATCATTATACTTCATCACAACTGTATTTACAGATTATATACAAGATGCCCTTCAAATAGTTGCTGAATAAATAATAAGATGTTTGAGTAGCTTTGTGAAATTACACAGCTTCTTCTTAAGTTAAACCTAGACCAAAGTTCCTCAGAGTCTCTACAACAGCCCAGAAAACACAGACTGTTTAAGATATCATCACCATGGCCATGTATGTTTCTTCTAAATTCTGACTCTACTTAAAGAATTTAACACTCCACCTTTTACCTCCTTTGTTAATGTGAGACATTTTAACACATTAGAAGAACACTTAAAATACTGAATGTGACTGTGGAGAAGGAAAAATAATTCTCGCTCTACCTTTCGAGGTTCTTGATTGAGATGTCTCTATAATAAAGAAACAAATTAACCAGAGAAAAACAAGCAGGAATTTAATATAAACCTCCTGTAGGCATGGAGATACCCAAAAAACCTGAGTTCAGTTCAGTCGCTCAGTCATGCCTGACTCTTTGTGACCCCATGAATCACAGCACTCCAGGCCTCCCTGTCCATCACCAACTCCCGGAGTTCACTCAAACTCACCTCCATCGAGTCAGTGATGCCATCCAGCCATCTCATTCTCTGTCATCCCCTTCTCCTCCTGCCCCCAATCCCTCCCAGCATCAGAGTCTTTTCCAGTGAGTCAACTCTTCGCATGAGGTGGCCAAAGTATTCCTCAAACACCCAAGTCATCACCTTAAATTGCACCTCTAGCTAAAGACAAAAGAAGTTGTCGGGCTGATGGTGGCATCAGCTATAAAAGGTTGACAGGATAAACAAAATAAACAAAGTTTAGGTTGTTACACAGATTTAAGTCTTCATATTCTCCATTGACAAGAGTTTCTAGAAATTTAGTCATCCTTCTCTTCCTGGTACAGAGGGAAACACCCTTACAAATGGAGATTTCTCTCATAAATTTAGATGTCTCTTACAAAAGGGTAACTTTCACTTAAGTTTTTAGAGCTTTGCCTATGTCAGCCATTTCTTAAAAATAATCAGGCTAAAATAATTCTTATGTCAAAACGGTTTATTTAGGGTTAACAAATTCTGCCCCTCCATTCACATCCAAATCTGCAGAAAATGACATGATAGCAGAAACATCTCATTTCTTCTTCAAGTAGGAGGGCAGGCTGCTGGATGGTTCATGAGCTCAGGGTATAGATATAAACTGCCTGGATTTGTTTCCCAGCTCCATCACATACTTAACAAATGAGCCCTTTGTTTGGGTAAACTAATCACTTTCTCTGTGCATTAATTTCCTCATCTGTAAAGTGGCACTCAGCTCATAGGATGAACACAACATCTAGGACACAGGACCACCATGGTGATAAATAAACTAAGCCATGGAAAATACTTATCACAGAGCCAAGTACATAGCTTTAGATATTAACATTCCAAAATAACAGAACATGAGAGCAACATTTACATTTTATAAATCATTTCCCATATTAGGGATATGAGACAATTCCAACCCTCCTTCTACAGCATGTGCTTATTTCGTAGATACATTTTCAACAACCAACGATGGTCGCTAGAACAGTTACTGTCAGTAACAAGAACTTGTAGCTCCCCTGCTTCCTACCCAACTCTTGCTGGACACACTACCTGATAGGTTTTCCATGTCACTGTCAGATGATATATAACAAAACTATCTTTATTGTCTAATAACCTGCATTAGTTCTCTGATAAAAGAAACAAACAAATCATCTGAAACTAATATCTTAAGGAGATTATGATAGGAACTGTATCTATGAGAGAATGTCAGAGTGCTATCAGTTTAGTTCAGTTCAGTTCAATTCAGTCGCTCAGTCGTGTCCGACTCTTTGCGACCCCATGAATCACAGCACGCCAGGCCTCCCTGTCCATCACCAACTCCCGGAGTTCACTCAAACTCATGTCCACAGAGTCGGTGATGCCATCCAGCCATCTCATTCTTGGTCGTCCCCTTCTCCTCCCGCCCCCAACTTTCCCCAGCATCAGAGTCTTTTCCAGTGAGTCAACTCGTCGCATGAGGTGGCCAAAGTATTGCAGTTTCAGCTTTAGCATCAATCCTTCCAATGAACACCCAGGATCGATCTCCCTTAGAATGGACTGGTTGGATCTCCTGGCGGTACAAGGGACTCTCAAGAGTCTTCTCCAACACCACAGTTCAAAAGCATCAATTCTTCGGCGATCAGCTTTCTTCACAGTCCAACTCTCACATCCATACATGACCACGGGAAAAACCATAGCCTTGACTAGACGGACCTTGGTTGGCAAAGTAATGTCTCTGCTTTTTAATATATTATCAAGGTTGGTCATAACTTTCCTTCCAAGGAGTAAGTGTCTTAATTTCCTGGCTGCAATCAGCATCTGCAGTGATTTTGGAGCCCCAAAAAATAAAGTCTGACACTGTTTCCACTGTTTTTCCATCTATTTCCCATGAAGTGATGGGACTAGATGCCATGATCTTTGTTTTCTGAATGTTGAGCTTCAAGCCAACCTTTTCACTCTCCTCTTTCACTTTCATCAAGAGGCTTTTTAGTTCCTCTTCACTTTCTGCCATAAGGGTGGTGTCATCAGCATATCTGAGATTATTGATATTTCTCCCAGCAATCTTGATTCAAGCTTGTGGTTCTTCCAGCCCAGTGTTCCTCATGATGTACTCTGCATATAAGTTAAATAAGCAAGGTGACAATATACAGCCTTGACGTACTCCTTTTCCTATTTGGAACCAGTCTGTTATTCCATGTCCAGTTCTGACTGTTGCTTCCTGACCTGCATACAGGTTTCTCAAGAGGCAGGTATGGTCTGGTATTCCCATCTCTTTCAGAATGTTCCACAGTTGATTGTGATCCACACAGTCAAAGGCTTTGGCATAGTCAATGAAGCAGAAATAGATGTTTTTCTGGAACTCTCTTGCTTTCTCCATGATCCAGCGGATGTTGGCAATTTGATCTCTGGTGCCTCTGCCTTTTCTAAAACCTGCTTGAACATCTGGGAGTTCATGGTTCACATATTGCTGAAGCCTGGCTTGGAGAATTTTGAGCATGACTTTACTAGCGTGTGAGATGAGTGCAATTGTGCGGTAGTTTGAGCATTCTTTGGCATTGCCTTTCTTTGGGATTGGAATGAAGACTGACCTTTTCCAGTCCTGTGGCCACTGCTGAGTTTTCCAAATTTGCTGGCATATTGAGTGCTATAAACAGAGCTAAATTTCCTAGGGAGGAATGCAGTGATTTTTGTTAACATGTAATATTCTCCATTTTTCTTCTTTATGGCAGTGTGACTGGGAACAGGAACAGAGGTCTGAATATTTGGATACACACAATTTAACCTTAGGTTTTCCATGGTTTTGACTCAGTAGTAAAGAAACCACCTGTCAGTGCAGGAATGTGGGTTCAATCCCTTGATTGGAGAGACCCCTTGGAGAAGGAAATGGTCACCCCTCCAGTATTCTTGCCTGGATAAGCTCACAGACAGAGGAGTCTAGTGGTCTACAGTCCATAGGGGTCCCAAAGAACTGGACATGACTGAGCACAAAGCACTCACTCACGTTCCATGGTTTAGCAAGGATGAATGTATGGAGCAAGTCCCAGTAGCAGCCCTAGTTTATTGCCTGCCTCTCAGGATAAGCTCAATCTTGGTGGTTGAATGAATAAACTAAGGGAAGTCATTTAATACTGAGATTGCCTCATCTGAAAAGAGGAGAAATAATACCACATTTGTGTTGCATTGGCAGTGATATAAGAACATTTCAGAAACACAGGTGCTATTTAAGCATGTAAATTTTCCCTTCTTTCTCTACTGCCCTGGCATACATAATACACTTTTCATTTACAAGGTTTATCTGATCGAAAATATATTTAGAAATCACTTCATGGGTTTGAAGGAGGTGGAGAACGCAGAAATCACAAAGTAAATGCAAGTCAGCCTTCAGCCCTATCTAAAAAGACAGACTAAGTTTTAAAAAGCAAACTTGAATTCAAATCTAATAACACCTGTCTAGCTGGTGGATCTCATTATGGTCAGTCCATATGTAGTCATCATTTATAAACCAACACCCAGGCCTTTTCTTTTCCATTCTTTTATTTATAAAACAACTTATTTCCATAAGAAAGAGGTGAACAGATTGGAAAAGTTAACAGTTGTAGTAGCACTAGCTACTGTGTTTTTAGTATAATATTGATGATAATATTTAAAAAGTCAATGATAATAGTTAATATTGATCAATCACCGACTCCATGCTAGAGGCACCTGTGACCTGCCTGCGTCTTCTGTCCTCAGCCACCCCTTCACTTCTTTTCTCAGTGCCTGCTCTCTGGCCACGAGGTGGACATTGATCTAAACTTGCTTAATCTGCACATTTCCACCATCCTGGCAAAGGAAGCCTGGGGATTTTCCGACAGATAATGAGAATGAGAGATTTCTCTTTTCCTTTAACTCAGCCAGTGGAGGGCATCAGTCTAGCTTGCTGTCTTGCCTTTTCTTCATGTCACAGGAAGAGCCTCTCTAGAGAGGAAGCAAGGAAACCAGCAGCAAGAGATGAAGGGTTCCCTGACTCTACCCCGTGAGCTCCTGGAAGCTGCCATATCTGAAGCCAGTCAATCTGGGACATTTCAGTGATGTGGGCCCTTTCACTTCAGTCTCTTTGACTGGAGTTTCTATCACTTATAACCGAAAGATCAAAATGCCTATTTTCATTTTTTTTCAATCAAGAATGAGCACAGGACACAGGACTTCCCTGGTGATCGAGTGGTTAAGAATCCGCCTGTCAAAGCAGGAGGCAGGTTCCATCCCTAATCAGGGAAGATTCCACATGCCACGGAGCAAATGGGCCTGTATACGACACCCACTGAAGCCCACTGCAATAAGAAACCGATTCACCACCGCCAGAGAGTAATAATATTGCGCATGTGCAGCAACAAAGACTCAGTGCAGCCAAAAATAAATAAAATTTTTAAAAAGATTTAAAGAATGAGCACAGAGTTATGAGACTTTATCCCTCTGTGGATTTATCATTTCTGCCAAATTCTCATAAAGACAACTTCCAGAGAATCATACTGCCTTTGTGCCTAAGCTTCTAATTTCTAACTTCCTTCTGAATACCCTATTATATCATATTATTCTATTTGGACTTGGGCTGCTGCACCAGGTTCTTAGGATCAACCTTCTTTCTCAATATATATCCACCAACAATAATCTGAAAACTTAAATCTCCAGTAGAGAGAGTGTGTGTGTGTGTGTGTGTGTGTACACGCATGAGCACACACACACAGACACACAGTTGGAGGGGAGTGTTAAAAAAAAAACTAATTTGAAATTCTGCAATACAATTTGAATATGTGATGCCCCACAAGCGTAAGCCTTATATTGAATCCCAAAGTGTGGCTGAATTCTGCAAAATGAGATTCAGAGTCATGGAACAATGGTTTGGTTTATGTCTGATACTAAAGCTGCAGATTTTAGTAAGTCACTTTACTTTTCTCATTCACTGACCTCTCACCAATTAAGTGAGAGGAATAAGAGCAACAGCCATTTCACATGGGAGTAGCAACAATTTAGGTGATGAGCAGCTAGAACATGCTGGAAAAATACCCGAGAGCCACTCATGTAGCATTTAATATGCAAAATGCACTGTATCTCTAGACGTCCCTGCTCATCTTACAGAGAAGAGTGAGATTTACTAAGGCTCATGGAAGCTGCCACAAAACCGGCCAGAGGTTCCCTGGTTTTTCTTTTTCTTTAATTGTGCTTTTGCACTCACTTACTCAATCTACTCACAGTCTTTATTTCTTATCCCTGCTCTCTCAGCAACACCACTGTTCCGTGAGCTACCTGGGAGTTGCTTAAAATGCCATTTTCATTCTAGCATTGAATGAAATGCTAGTCTTCACTCTCAGATATTCTGATTTTGAATCTTGGAAAAAGTCTAGAAATTTGAATTTTTAGTAACCATGCCCAGTATTTCTAATGCTGGGGATGCACAAACCGCACTTGTAGAACACTGAATCTAGCCCATGAAAATAGTCAAAGAAACTGAACCCCCTTTCTCTTGGGTTGATGTTCTGATTTAAAACTGGAATGTTCTGGCCACATGTGATGCAAAGGCCCCTACGAAGATGTTTATATGAAAATCTCCCCATTTGGAACACATTACTAGTGAAAATCCCATAAATAAAAATTGCCTATACTTTAGGAAATATATGAGGTAGACATTATCATTCCCTTTATGTGGCTAATGTTAGAGCCCAGAGAAGGTGAAGTGAAAAATGTATATCATTTGCCTGACTAATGTTGTAATTTAAAACTACCAGTTCTTGCAGAGCATTTTGTATCCACATGGAACTGGGCACAAGAGCAATAAATTAATGTGCCTCAAAGCAATAAGCTTCCTGAATGAATGACTGCCTGTGTATTTTAAGGAAAAAACAGCTTCAAACACTGATTATAAATAGTTATATTCTCCTCCAAATATTTTGTGAATGCTGCTTCTTTATTGAATTTCTAGGAAACAAAGCAACTTGTTAACCTATAAGTTAAATGAAGCTATCATTGTGTCTAATGCAGAATTGAAGGGGACCTCTGTCAAAATATTCTAACAGATTGTCCTGGCATTTTATTCAAATGTTTTTGGAAGACTGGAGTGATCAGATGTGCTGAATATTTGGTGTTTCCCTTCAAGCTTTTTATCTGAAAGTGTTTTGGTTTAGATTCAACCTATGAAGCAGAAAGGAGCCATTAAGGTAACCTACCCTGACATCTTAACTTTATGGGTAGAGTCAGAGGGTCCTGCAAATTCAGAGATAGACTCACAGACACCAAATAAGTTAAAGGCAGAGTTATTAAACCCAGGACTTCCTTCCTCCTAAGGCAGTTTTAACTACTATATAAGCAGTACTTCTCAAAGAGCCCAGAAGAAAGTTGAAAACCTATTTATAAGAGGCCAAGAACTTGCATTGAATACTTGGTCTTTTGCATTCACATACTGAAGCCTTGGATGAGCTGACTAAGTTAATATTCTTTTGTGACAGGACTGATATCATTTTTCATAGACAAATGATTAAAGCACGAGTTCCATCAGTTATCAATGAAAAAATACAGCTTTATATTTGTATATGGTTGTATATGCATACATTTTTTTCCTCTGCTTCTTCATAAGACAATCTACTGTAGCAGATTGTGAGGAGCCCCTCAACTCAGATGACTAGAGTTTGAAGACGTTAAATATCTTGGCTGGGCTCCCCCAGCTAATGAAACCTGCAGACTTACTGAAGCATGTTCTTCATACTCTCACACAACTGCTTCTGAAAATAACCAAACTTACTTTTAACAGTCTGATTCACATGCCCAACTACCATCTAGGACTTGAGTCCCTCTTTGAAGGTTTAGATGACAATGCATCTTGAATCCATTTTTCTCTATGTATTATTTAAGGATTTTTCAAAGTCACAAATCCATAGATCTGTTCAAAAGATCCCATGATATGTAAACTGAGATAATGTTTGCTTTTCTGGCAGTCTTGACAGTCAAAGGCCAGCTGATCAGGAATAACAACATGCCATTGGCTTGCTGAGTTTCTCCATTCTTATCTCTAAGGACCAGGCCAACCAGACCACTCTCATAATCACGTACATCTATCCAGGTCATCATCCGTAGCCTGTCTGATCTATAGTTAGATGGTCATAACCTGTATCTTAAGCAACCACAAGACTCTGAAATCCAGGGCTTTAGCCTCATAACAGGGGATTTTCTTTCAAGATTTATCATACCTACTCTTAGACTCCTGCTAGAATAAGTGACCCTGCTGCTCTAGTATTACACAAAGATCACAAACAGAAAGGAGAATATCCCTTTATTTTCTTCTCTCTGGAATCACTGGCCGTTAAATAGATAAACTCACTTTTGTCCCAACCTTGTAACAGTGGTTGAAAGTGATGATACAGTTTTCAGAATAAAGGATAACCTTAAGTCCAAGTTTATATACAGTTAGCTAATAAGGAAAAAAGTACATCCCAAACATATAACATTCTCTTTTTGACTAAAGCTAAGATATAGAGCGGTAAAAGAATTTAAGATGCTACTGAAGTAAAAGTAGAACTTTCAAAGAAAATCAATAGGCATAGGGGAAGCAGAGAGAACAGACAGCAAAAGAGCAAGGCATTAAAAAATGGACAGTAACACGGACCAAACTGAATCTGTTCTTATTTCTCCAGGACATGCCCTATCAAATGGAATGACATTATTTTTCAGATCATCAGGTAAGATTTAATGCATATCTGCTTAGCTGTTACATTAAGACAAAGACATATTGGTTGAATTGTCTTTTTGTAATATTGATTAGTCCTCCCTTTCCAAAATCTAAGTACTTAGAAAACTAGTGACAAAGTCTCTTAGGAGGCATTATGGAAGGCATTGATTAATATTTGCTGCCATGTAGTCAATGCTGATTATTTATCATGGTCACATTCTAAGTCAGTACTCAAGGAGACACACATGCTCCAGTGAGCCTTCTGGGTGTTAGTTGATGGGTTATAGGACTTGCTCAAGCACAAGATTTCTTGAGAAACAAATTAGTTTCTTTTCAGAAAGTTGAGGGTTCTATTTTACTTATCAGCATTCCCCACTATGAAGCACTGTCTCATAATGTCTTATTTTGTGCATGATTTCAGACCAGATAATATTTTCTGATCTGAATTGAAGAGCCAGAATGAATATACCTTGGTTTAAAGCCCAGGACAACCATTTATTAGTTGGGTGACCTTTTGTAGGTCATTTAATCTTTGTGAGTCTCATATTTTTAAAAATCAGTAACATGTAGATAATCATTACCTCATGGAGCTCCTGAGAGGATGAAACAAGATAGAGCAAGTAAAGGCTGTGGCACTGTGTTACTGACAAACTGGAAATCTCAAAACATTTTATTCATTATGTTATATTTTTTTATCATTATTATAAGGTCAAGGGGCTTCCCAGGTGACTCAGTGGTAAAGAATCCGACTGCCATTGCAGAAGACACAGGTTCGATCTGTTGGTTGGGAAGATGCCCTGAAGAAGGAAATGGCAGCCCACTCCAGTATTCTTGCCTGGGAAATCCCATGGATAGAGGAACCAGACAGGATATAGTCCATAGGGTTGCAAAGAGTCAGACTCGACTGAGCAACTGAGCACACACACATAAGGTCAACAATCTGCTTCAACAAAGATTTTAGTACAAATGTAAACTGTGGCATGTGGGGTGGCCTCACTGAAACTGATAATTACTGCCAACTAAAGAATGCTGCTAAAGCTGAAACTCCAATACTTTGGCCACCTCATACGAAGAGTGGACTCACTGGAAAAGACTCTGATGCTGGGAGGGATTGGGGGCAGGAGGAGAAGGGGACAACAGAGAATGAGATGGCTCGATGGCATCACCGACTCGATGGACATGGGTTTGAGTGAACTCCAGGAGCTGGTGATGGACAGGGAGGCCTGGCATGCTGTGATTCATGGGGTCGCGGAGAGTCGGACACGACTGAGTGACTGAAATGAACTGAACTGAACTGAAAGAATGCTGCTGACCATCTGGTTCTGCAAAGATTAGGTCTCTTGCTACTGCAACTGTTGACCTTCAACACACCATGAAAGGCATTAAGGGTGGAGATCAGGAATGGGGCACTCTGTCCTCTGGGAAAACTGGCAGTACAGCCCCTCAGATAGATACTTACAGGAGAAA
Source organism: Moschus berezovskii (assembly GCF_049115385.1). Classification (NCBI taxonomy): domain Eukaryota; kingdom Metazoa; phylum Chordata; class Mammalia; order Artiodactyla; family Moschidae; genus Moschus; species Moschus berezovskii. The sequence continues at coordinate 41,086,665 of NC_142483.1, read as the reverse complement.
ATTTTATGAGTTCAGTTTCTTACATCTTTCCATACATATTATAGAACAGTACCAAAATCATTAACTAAGATACCAGTGGTTCAAGACTAGCAGTAACCTTCTACCAAGATATATGCTCATTTAATAGTACTCCCTTCTTCAAAATCACATCTATACTGACCTTCCCCCTATATCTCCCAGGAAGTTCCTCAAAGCTACCTGAGCAGCTGTTTCCTAGGCTAGACTTCTCAGTTTTATCCCCCAATAAAACTGAAACAGCTTTCATTGTGCTTTTTTATCTCAGTAGACATTATAAACCCTTTAAATATTAGTTATCGGCCTCTCCTGCACATTAGAATCAACCAGAGACCTTGAAAAAGCCCCGGCATTTAGTCTGTCCACCAAGTCACATAAATGAGGTTTTCTGGGGTAGACACCCAGATAGCAGTGTTTTTTAAAGCTTCCCAGGGAATAATTTCGACTGGCTATCAAGGTTGAGAACGACTATTTAAAAATATTACTGACCATACAGCCTCAGTCAGAGGCAGGCTTTACAGAACATTATTCTTCTACAGCTTCTAGCCTATCCCTTTTAATGAATCAGTTTTCATATAGGGTAGTTAGGATCAATGGGAGCTTCCTTTCTCCATCCACAGGGCACAATGGTCCTTAAACATTTTGTGTCACTATTTCTTTTTTTCTCTTTGAAATCTTAATATGAAAAAGCAATATTCTATGAGGATACAATAATGAATTATATGAATTATATCACTTTATTAACAAACTGGGAATCTCTTGATAAACACAAAATTTTAATTTTGGTGTTCAGAAGAAAATTGTAGACGTCTCTTTTGGGTTCAGTATCCCATACTTTGCTGATTTTTGTTTTAACAGTTTAAACAGTTTTACTGCTGTTTGTAGTATCCCATACTCTTTTGTTTTTCTAGTGTAACACCAAGAAAAATCTGCTTAATAAAATACTCCTTGGCAATGGTAATGAGTAATTTTTTTTATATTTTCAAACAACTCATTTGCAATCATACAATATTCTTCAATTAAGCTAAATTAGATGCCTGAAAGGGTAGAAATATTTTCAGACTATTGTTACAAATATGTCTACTAACAACATCTAACACATTTAATTTCATAATTATGTTATATTAATACAAGAAGCACTAAAACTTAGAATAAGTGCTTAAACTCTACAGGATACATTTATCTGACATGTATTGACAAGAGTACTTCTGACTGATAGTGTGCCAGAAGTTTGCACAACATTTTAAGGAAATATAGTGCCCATGAACTGTATAATTCTGTGAGAGTGAATATGCAATTTTGAAGTGATTATATATGAAAAAGCCTGAGATTAAAACCATTAAAAAAAAGTCTCTACAACTTTTCCAACTAATGTGTATCAATGATAATCTCAAAAATATTGCAGTAGAACTTTAAAGACATTTATCATGCAAATTACTGCTAATAATTGCCAGCTTATTTCAAACAATATTTGTGGACTAGGGAGCTAGGTTATGGTTCTCATTTCCATTTTATACATTACTTTCATGCAGGTAAAATTTTTATTCCTGAGCGGCTAGAGTTAATTTGTGCAGGACTGACACCTTACAAGCTGGTCAGCCCCAGAAAGAACCTATCTTACTTATAGCCAAACAGGAAAACACTTGGAGGCCAATAGACACATTAACTGGCACTGTTTACATCCTACTCCACTCCTTCCTTAGCTTTTAACCAGAGCCAAGCTGACCTCATGTAAGTCCGTCCGTATTAGACTCCCATCTGCTCTTTCCCTCCTATCAATCTATCTTTCTGAAGGGTGCCAATCCAGTTTTATTCCTTTGCTGCCTTCTTTTTCTGAGATAGCAAGTTCTGTTTCCTAGGATCACACCACTCTCAGATTTACTTAAGATTAAGTCCTGTTTTGGCTTAAGGCTCAAATCATCTTTAATACCAATAACCTACTGATGGTTCTTCTGCAAACTCATTTCTTGGAAGGAGATTTTTTAAAGCAATCACAAAAGAACGGAAGTCACACTCTTATAAAGTGTAAAGATCATTGTTATTAGGTTTGAGTTATAAAACTATCGTATATTTTGCTATCCCTGTGTAAAACAAAACTGAGGACAAGCAAAAATACCTCACCGCTTTGCTCCAGAAAATGCGCTTCTGGAAGAAAAGACCTGCAACTAAATGAAACAATATGCTTTTCAAAGCTGACATCTTGCTTACCAGTGTGTGCTTAGTCACTTCAGTCGTGTCTGCCTCTTTGTGACCCCATGGACTGTAGCCTGCCAGCTTCCTTTGTCCATGGGACTTCCCAGGCAAGAATACTGGAGTGGATTGCCATGTCCTCCTCCAAGACATCTTCCTGACTCAGGGATCAAACCCACATCTCCTGCATCTCCTGCATTGCAGGTGGATTCTTTACCGCTGATCCACTGGGTTCACTTCAAAAACCTTAACAGCCATTATATCGTAAATTCAGCCCAATCCTGAGATATTCCCCACCTTGCAAGATATACCTTTAAATTGCCCAGGGCAGATTCTAAAACCCTATAAGCCCCAAAGCCCCTCTTCTGAGATTCAACTAATAACCGTCAATGTGTGTTCTCTCTTATGCAGCAGGACTAACACACTTAGCTTTGTTTGATCAACAGGTTTTTCTGATGGTCTTTAAGAGATGGGAACTGATAGCCAGACTCTATACACCAAAAATAAGGAAACTTGTATAAATGACATGAGGAAGCAATTCACAGAAGAGGAAATCCTCAGGACATTTAAAATATGGAATATGTTCAAAGGCAAGAGAGTATTTCTAAATAATGCAGATGGTAGATGAAATTCCTGACCAAAGGAGGCATTCCAACTTAGACTTACTTGAAGATTTCCAGAGTCTGAATCAGAGGTAAATGATGCAAACTAAGGAAAGACTTTCAGGCCACAAAAAATCAGGATAACCACAGAAAATAAAACTATGTGATGTGATTGGTGGATCAGACTTGTGAGACAAATATATGTCAAGAAAAGGCTGGACAAGGAGCTGAAGACCAATCATGAAGGGTCTTGAGTATTTTAAGGTGTAAAGGACACAGCAGTTCTTTATCAGTACTGCATTCTCACATTGCAATTTAATTCCAAGGGACCACTGCTCAAGTAGGTTATGACTTCCTTCAGGGTAAGGGTGTTGCTGTGAACTATCCTCCAAGGTTCCAAACTGGAGACCTAGCCTAGACATAAAGATATGAAAACACCAATTTTAAAAAATACAACAAACATCTCTACTAGTGTCTTATGTCTGTGATGGAAATTCATTGAAGCTCTGTGAGTGAAGGAGGCAAGGCATATATATTCCTTGACAAATGAACAAATGCAGTTCAGAAAAGAAACAGAAGGCAACTACTGACCACAGGGAAGGTGGTAGTATGTTTGTGTGTGTGCATGTTTAAACTAACATGGGCTTATATGTGTATGGATGTATATTTATGTACTATAACATGTATACACAATTCTATGTGTTCACAACTACTCTGTAAAGAAGGTACTGTTATTATCTTTTCAAAAACACGGAATTGGATGATTTGATTACATCAGTGGGTGGAGCTGGCACATGAACTAAGCTTGTCTGACTCCCGCTCCAGTGTTCATTATACAATATTTCTTCCCCTTGCTTCATTTTCCAAAGTTCTTATCTGAGAGTGTTTCCTCTACCCTTCCCGCAAATAGAAACAACTCTAACTGTTGAATTGATTTCCTTCCTCATCATGCCTCAAACAGACACTTGTTAAGTCTCATTAAGACCCACAAATACTGGGGCTCTGACTATGATCCCCAAAGACAGATGTATGTAATATTCAAGTCACAAGACTGAAACTCAGGATGTGGTTGTGCTTTTCCTAGTGAGTTCAGACAAGGCTCTGTGACTTTCATTTAAGTCTTCTGCCAACAACTTCTTACAAAACACCTAATATTGACTTCCTGAAGGCAACCAATTATTAAATGTATTCTATTTCTCATAAAGTTAGAAATAATTTACCTTCAGTTGAATTGCAACATATTTGAGAATTGGCTCTCTTTCAAAAGAGAAGTGGGGCCATTCTCTTGCATTCCTATACACTAGCAATGAAAAATCAGAAAGAGAAATTAAGAAAATAATCCCATTCACTATTGCAACAAAAAGAATAAAATACCTAGGAATAAGCTTACCTAAAGAGACAAAAGACCTGTATGCAGGAAACTGTAAGATGCTAACGAAAGAAATTAAAGATGACACAAACAGATGGAGAGATATACTGTGTTCTTGGATTGGAAAGAATTAATACTGTGAATATGATTATATTATCCAAAACAATCTACAGAGTCAATGCAATCCATATCAAACTACCAATGGTATTTTCACAGAACTAGAACAAAAATTTTCACAATTTGTATGGAAACACAAAAGACCCTGAATAGCCAAAGCAATCTTGAGAAAGAAAAATGAAACTGGAGGAAATCAACCATAATGACTTTAGACTACACTACAAAGCTACAGTCATCAAGACATTATGGTATTGGCCCAAAAACAGAAATATAGACAGATGGAACAAAACATAAACCCCAGAGATAAACTCACGCACCTATGGGCACCTTATCTTTGGCAAAGGGTTTGCAAGTATATACAATTGAGAAAAGACAGCTGCCTCAATAAGTGGTGCTGGGAAAACTGGACAACTACATGTAAAAGAATAAAACTAGAACACTTCCTAATACCATACAGACAAACTCAAAATGGATTAAAGACTTAAATTCAAGGCCAGAAATTATAAAGCTCTTAAAGAAAAACATAGCCAGTACACTCTTCAACATAAATGATAGCAAGATCCTCTTTGCCACTTCCTAGGGTAATGAAAATGAAAACAAAAATAAACAAATGGGACCTAATTAAACTTAAAATATTTTGCACAGCAAAAGAAACAGTGTGTGGGTTAGTCACTCAGTCATGTCCGACTCTTTGGGATCCCATGGGGTATTGCCTGCCAGGCTCCTCCATCCATGTGATTTTCTAGGCAAGAATACTGGAGTGGGCTGCCATTTCTTTCTCCAAAAAGAAACAGTAAACAAAACTAATGGACAGTCCTCAGAATGGGAGAAAATACTTGCAAATGAAATAAATGACAAAAAATTAATCTCCAAAGTTTATATGCAGTTCATACAGCTCACTATGAGAAAAACAAACAGCACAATCAAAAAAATGAGCAGAAGTCCTAAACAGACGTTTCTCTAAAGAAGGCATTCAGGTGGCCAATAAACACATGAAAAGATGCTCAACATCAATAATTATTGGAGAAATGCAAATCAAAAAGATAATGAGGTATCATCTCACACCAGTCAGAATGACCATCATCAAATCTACAAACAATAGATGCTGGAGAGGATATGGAGAAAAGGAAGCCCTCCTGCACTGTTGATGGGAATGTAAATTGATACAGCCACTATTGAGAACAGTATGGAGATTCCTTAAAAATCTAGGAATAAAACTACCATATGACCCAGCAATCACATTGGGCATATGCTCTGAGAAAACCATAATTGAAAAAGACACATGTACCCCAATGTTCACTGCAGCACTGTTTATAATAGCTAGGACATGGAATCAACCTAGATATACATCCACAGATGAATGGATTAAGAAGATATAGTACATATATCCAATGGAATATTACTCAGCCATATAAAAGAACAAATTTGAGTCAGTTCTAGTGAGATGGATCAACCTAGAGTCTGTTATACAGATTGAACTAAGTCAGAAAGAGAAAAACAAATATAGTACATCAACACATGCATATGGAATCTAGAAAATGGTATTGATGATTTGCAGGGAAGGAATGATTCAGATATAGAGAACGGACTTCTGAATACAGTGTGAGAGGAAAGAGTGGGACAAATGGAGAAAGTAGCATGAACATATATACACTACCACGTAAAACAGATAACTGCTAAGAAGTTACTATATAACACAGTGATTCCCCTGTTGCTCTTTAATGACCTAGATGGGTGGGATGAGGGGAAGGGGAGGGAAGCTCAAGAGGAAGGTGATATATGTATAATTATGGCTGATTTGCATTGTTGTACAGCAAAACCAATACAACATTGTAATTTTCCTCCAATAAAGTTTTTAATAAATATTATTATTCAAAAGAAATAAGCCAAATAATCACCTCAAGACCAAGAATTATTTTGAGATACCTACTGAATATAGTCATAAGCATAACCTCAGTATAATTTTATGCAAAAGTTATAAATTAGAAAGAGAGGAAGAACAGCAAATATGACTTTCATCTGTTTTTAAGTGTAAGCTTTATGTCCACACAATGGCAAGGTTTACCATATTCAGCACTGGGATATGGTTAAAAAGAACTAAAGGTCAATGAACTATTTCCATGCTACTTTTTCAAGCTTTGAGCTATTTTAGAAAGGAAAATTTAATCCTAAGAGATCCATATACTTTGCTTAGTTGCTCAGTCGTGTCTGACCTTTTGTGACCCCATCGACTGTAGCCCACCAGGCTCCTCTATCCATGGGGATTCTCCAGACAAGAATACTAGAGTGGGTTGCCATACCTTTCTCCAGGGGATCTTCCCAACCCAGGGATCAAACCCAGGTCTCCCGCATTGCAGGCTGATTCTTTACCAGCTGAGCTACTAGGGAAGACCAAGAGATTCAAACCGCCTTTAAAGGATGACTTAAGCTAATCAGTTCAGTTCAGTTTAGTCGCTCAGTCATGTCCGACTCTTTGCGACCACATGAACCACAGCACGCCAGGCCTCCCTGTCCATCACCAACTCCTGGAGTTCACTCAAACTCATGTCCATTGAGTCGGTGATGCCATCCAGCCACCTCATTCTCTGTCGTCCCCGTCTCCTCCTACCCCCAATCCCTCCCAGCATCAGAGTCTTTTCCAGTGAGTCAACCCGTCGCGTGAGGTGGCCAAAGTATTGCAGTTTCAGCTTTAGCATCAGTCCTTCCAATGAACACCCAGGATTGATCTCCTCTAGAATGGACTGGTTGGATCTCCTTGCAGTCCAAGGGACTCTCAAGAGTCTTCTCCAGCACCACAGTTCAAAAGCATCAATTCTTCGGCGATCAGCTTTCTTCACAGTCCAACTCTCACATACATACATGACCACGGGAAAAACCATAGCCTTGACTAGACGGACCTTGGTTGGCAAAGTAATGTCTCTGCTTTTTAATATGCTATCTAGGCTGGTCATAACTTTCCTTCCAAGGAGTAAGCGTCTTTTAATTTCATGGCTGCAATCAGCATCTGCAGTGATTTTGGAGCCCCAAAAAATAAAGTCTGACACTGTTTCCACTGTTTCCCCATCTATTTCCCATGAAGTGATGGGACCAGATGCCATGATCTTCGTTTTCTGAATGTTGAGCTTCAAGCCAACCTTTTCACTCTCCTCTTTCACTTTCATCAAGAGGCCTTTGAGTTCCTCTTCACTTTCTGCCATAAGGGTGGTGTCATCTGCATATCTGAGGTTCTTGATATTTCTCCCAGCAATCTTGATTCCAGCTTGTGCTTCTTCCAGCCCAGCGTTCCTCATGATGTACTCTGCATAGAAGTTAAATAAGCAAGGTGACAATATACAACCTTGACGTACTCCTTTTCCTATTTGGGACCAGTCTGTTGTTCTATGTAGAGTTCTGACTGTTGCTTCCTGACCTGCATACAGGTTTCTCAAGAGGCAGGTCAGGTGGTCTGGGATTCCCATCTCTTTCAGAATGTTCCACAGTTGATTGTGATCCACACAGTCAAAGGCTTTGGCATAGTCAATGAAGCAGAAATAGATGTTTTTCTGGAACTCTCTTGCTTTCTCCATGATCCAACGGATGTTGGCAATTTGATCTCTGGTTCCTCCGCCTTTTTTAAAACCTGCTTGAACATCTGGAAGTTCACGATTCACATATAACCAAGGCTAATTAAGAGCACTGGAACCAGAAGAAGGGGAAGAAGGCAAGCCATCCATCACGCTTTCTTAACTGGTTGAACTGAAAACTGTAAAATATCGAGAACTTATTTATTTGCTGATTTCAGGTCATTTTAAGCAAATGGTACACACACACACAGACACACACACACACCAAAGACACTGAATTACAGGGAATTTTCCTGCTCTCATGTGAGGATGTTCCCTGGTAGTTAAATAAGACTCTAGTTAACATATCAACATATCATTGTGACATTTTAGAAGACATGCGTATTTCTCAGAACTGTTTAAGATCATGCCTGAATTATAGCTCATACAGAAAAACAGGTGATTACACACTATCTGGAATTGCAAAGCAGAGGGTGTGTGTGTGTGTGTGTCTGTGTGTGTGTGTGTTAAAGGAAAATTGAGAGGAGGTGTGAGAGGAGTGGCAGGATCTGGTTTGTCTAAGTGACATCTTCATGTCAATTACAGTGAAAAGTGAATGCTCGATAATGACATGAGTTGAGAATCACCAACTCTGTAATTTTTCATTTAAAAGGGAAACCATAGTAGGCTTCCTGTGAATTTCTTCTAAGGAGCACAGCAGTGAGCTGAACTCAGAAGACAGGATATTCATGGCCCTTTTTTAGCTTCAGGATTTATTTCTGTTTCCATGGCAATTCTGTCACATATTACTGCATTACTCCTCTTGGTAAGAGGGCTTTCATTTGTCATATATACCAGTAACCCAAAACGTACCTTCGGTGATTAGGCCCAGTCCAAATGCACAGCAAACTGGCTAATATATTTATTTAAAATCAATAGTGTTGCTCCATTTTAATGACAATGGCATTCTTATTTGGCATTTTATTTGCTACATCAATTCTAAAGTCCTATTTTATTAGCTAGTATGGGTCTTTTGAGTACAACTGCACTGGAGCTGCAGAAGTCAATAAAAGTAATAAATTAAATGTACCAGTCAATCATTTTTCCTTTGCTCAGTTTAACAAATCCCTCTGTAACACAGCCAGCACTGAACAGCCAATGCTAATGTCCTCCACTTATGTCACTGTTAAAAATAATAATAGATTGAGACTTGAACATGACTTCAAGAGCCATTTGAATCTCTAAAGCCAAAGCAATATTACTATTAGGTTATTAACATTCTCTTGGGTACTTCACATTTACACATTCCATTTTGAACTCTTGTCAGAGCACCATTTGATCACCATTTTGAGTGACATAAGTCAGAATCATAGCTTTAGAAACTTAGGGATCCAAGGATCTCTATACTCCAATTTCTTCCTTTTAAAAATGAGGGAAGAATCCCAGTGAGACTAAATAGTTATAAAGTCAAACAATTTAGAGGCAAAACTTGAAGAACAAGCTAGGATTTTGCTCACATCAGGACAATTCTAGATAATCTATAAGGTCACTGCTTCACTCCTGAGAAGAAATATTTATACCCACTCCCCCAGGGATGTTTTCTAAGGATCATGAGTAAGTTTTGAAGTTGTATGCACATAATTTGGATGAGTAGAAATGAACTGTGTATTAGCAAGCATTGTATAAATATTATTCAAATGCAGTGAGTTTAACTGTACAGTGTAACTATATGTTTTAATCCTAAATATATTGAGTTTCCTATGTAAAAGTTGACCTTCTGACAACGATTTATACGACTATATATTTGAGTGATACTGGTGATGAGTGCGTAAGATGTGCATTAGTTTATTGGGTTATATCTGAGGAGGCCTGAAACTAGAGGCAACACATCTACCCATATGGCTAATCTTGACACCCAAAACTACACAATAAAAAGGGAATCCAGCCCCAATCAAAGTGTGGTAGCCATCTTGACCAGACATATAAGCCTGGTTGGAGAGTGACTTCATCTGATGAGAAATTTCTTCATTTATCCCTGCTTAAGCAAATTGGTGGCCAACTCAGTGTCCTCTGGAGGCCAGCAGGTGTCTGAACTCTTTTCTTCTAGGAACAGACCACTCAAGAAGCAGTTATATTACTCTGGCTTCCTGGTTTGCCTTCCCACTCACTAGTTTGGGTATCCAGAATCCGTGGAGGCCTCTCTATATTTCTCTGCTTCAACCAAATCTATTTTTTTATTATATTAATTTCATTATAGTATAGTTGCTTTGGGGCTTCCTTGGTGGCTCAGTGTTAAAGAATCTGCCTGCCAATGCCAGAGATTCAGGTCCGATTCCTGGGTCAGGAATACTCCTTAGAGAAAAAAAATGGTAAACCACTCCAATGTTCATGCCTGGGAAATCCCAAGAACAGAGGAGCTTGGTGGGCTACAGTTCATGTGGGTCCCAAAACAAAGTTTGTTCAACTATTAGGTTTGCCTAGAATTACAAATAGGGAAAATGGAGCTTTTCAATCTTGATTTTATTTTTCTGATTTATAGTGAGATATTTCTAACAAGGAATACATTCAGAGACCACTGGTCCTATCCTCTGCCAACCACAACATACCACTAAAGACTACCAAATAGTCATGCAGGATCTACTTGAGTACCCTGAGTGACAGTTAAAACACTAACTTCAAGATAACTAGTTCATAATCACCCCAAGAATTGTATTTATATGAAACAATTTTTAACCTTATAGTTTCCATATATAAAGTCAAATGGAAGAAATCTGGCCTCTTCATCATGACACTGAGTTGCATTTTTAAAGATAGTTATTATGACCTTCCTGAATATAGAGTGAGTGAGTAAAAGTCGCTCAGTCATGTCCAACTCTTTGCAACCTCATGGACAACTCAGTCCATGGAATTCTCCAGGCCAGAATACTGGAGTGAGTAACCCTTCTCTTCTCCAGGGGATCTTCCCAACCCAGGGATTGAACCCAGGTCTCCAGCATTGCAGGCGGATTCTTTACCAGCTGAGCCACTAGGGAAGCCCAAGAATACTGGAGTGGGTAGCCAATGCCTTCTCCAGCAGATCTTCCTGACCCAGTAATTGACCAGGGGTCTCCTGGATTGCAGGAGGATTCTTTACCAACTGAGCTATCAGTTCAGTTCAGTTCAGTCGCTCAGTCGTGTCCGACTCTCCGCGACCCCAGGAATCACAGCACGCCAGGCCTCCCTATCCATCACCAACTCCCTGAGTTCACTCAAACTCATGTCCACAGAGTCGGTGATGCCATCCAGCCATCTCATTCTCTGTCGTTCCCTTCTCCTCCCGCCCCCAACCTTTCCCAGCATCAGAGTCTTTTCCAGTGAGTCAACTCATTGCATGAGGTGGCCAAAGTATTGCAGTTTCAGCCTCAGCATCAGTCCTTCCAATGAACATCCAGGATTGATCTCCCTTAGAATGGACTGGTTGGATCTCCTTGCGGTACAAGGGACTCTCAAGAGTCTTCTCCAGCACCACAGTTCAAAAGCATCAATTCTTCCGCGATCAGCTTTCTTCACAGTCCAACTCTCACATCCATACATGACCACGGGAAAGACCATAGCCTTGACTAGACGGACCTTTGTTGGCAAAGTAATGTCTCTGCTTTTTAATATATTATCAAGGTTGGTCATAACTTTCCTTCCAAGGAGTAAGCGTCTTTTAATTTCATGGCTGCAATCAGCATCTGCAGTGATTTTATCAGGGAGCCCAAATATACTGTTCTCCAGCCTAAATATTCCCAGTGGTTCCTGGTCCTATTTGGAAAAAGAGACTATAGAACAAAATCTACCAAGTGCCACAAGACATGCTTTCTATTTTCTTTTGGGTTACAATATTATTTTACCTAATTAGAAATGAAGTTAAATTCCTGCCCTGCAAATAGTTTCATCTGTACCATTTTTCTGGACTCCATGTAGAGAATGGGAGTGTGGATAAAGGGAAGAGGGAGGGGTGAAATGAACTAGGAGATTGGGGTTGACATACATACACTACCGTGTGTAAAACAAAGAGCTAGTAGGAACCTCCTGTATGGTGCAGGGAGCTGAGCTCTGTGCTCTGTGGTGACCCAGAGGGGTGAAAAGGGGGCATGGTGGGAGGGAGGCCCAAGAAGGAGATTTGTGTATACACAGAGATGATCAGTTCATTGTATAGCAGAAACTAACAGCACTGTAAAGCAATTATTCTCCGATTGTTAAAAAAATGAAAGAAGTGAAGTTATATCATCAGGGATACTTCCTATCTTGGCACTTGCTTATATCAACAAGCATCACTCACTTATGAGTGAACTGAATATCAGGTCAGTTCAGTTCAGTAGCTCAGTCATGTCCAACTCTTTGCGACCCCGTAGACTGCAGCATGCCATGCCTCCCTGTCCATCACCAACTCACAGAGCTGGCTCAAACTTACGTCCATCAAGTCAGTGATGCCATCCAACCATTTTATCCTTTGTCATCCCCTTCTCCTCCCGCCTTCAGTCTTTCCCACTATCAGAGTCTTTTCAAATGAGTCAATTCTTCATATCAGGTGGCCAAAGTACTGGAGTTTCAGCTTCAGCGTCAGTCCTTCCAATGAATATTCAGGACTGATTTCATTTAGGATTGACAGGTTTGATCTGTTTGCTGTCTAAGGGACTCTCAAGAGTCTTCTCCAACACCACAGTTCAAAAGCATCAATTCTTCTGGGCTCAGCTTTCTTTATAGTCCAATTCTCACATCCATACATGACTACTGGAAAAACCATATTCTTGACTAGACAGACCTTTGTTGGCAAAGTAATGTTTGCTTTTCAATATGCTGTCTAGGTTGGTCATAACTTTTCTTCCAAGGAACAAGCGTCTTTTGGTTTCATGGCTGCCATCACCATCTGCAGTGATTTTTGGAGCCCAAAACAATAAAGTCTCTTGCTGTTTCCATCATTTTCCTATCTATTTGCCATGAAGTGATGGGACCAGATACCATGATCTTTGTTTTCTGAATGTTGAGTTTTACGCCAACTTTTTCACTCTCTTCTTTCACGTTCATCAAGAGGCTCTTTAGTTCTTCTTCACTTTCTGCCACAAGGGTGGTGTCATCTGCATATCTGAGGTTATTGATATTTCTCCCAGCAGTCTTGATTCCAGCTTGTGCTTCACCCAGCCCAGTGTTTCTCATGATGTACTCTGCCTGTAAGTTAAATAAGCATGATGATAATATACAGCCTTGACATACTACTTTCCTGATTTGGAATCAGTTTCTTGTTCCATGTCCAGTTCTAACTGTTGCTTCTTGACCTACAAACAGGTTTCTCAAGAGGCAGGTCAGGTGGTCTGGTATTCCCATCTCTTTAAGAATCTCCAGTTTGTTGTGATTTATACAAAGACTTTGGCATAGTCAATAAAGCCAAAATAGATGTTTTTCTGGAACTCTTTTACTTTTTCAATGATCCAGTGGATGTTGGCAATTTAATCTCTGGTTCCTCTGCCTTTTCTAAATCCAGCTTGAACATTTGGAAATTCACAGTTCATATACTATTGAAGCCTGGCTTGGAGAATTTTGAGCATTACTTTGCTAGTGTGTGAGATGAATGCAGTTGTGCAGTAGTTTGAGCATTGTTTGGCATTGCCTTTCTTTGAGATTGGAATGAAAACTGACCTTTTCCAGTCCTGTGGCCACTACTGAGTTTTCTAAATTTGATGACTTTATTGTATGGCACCTTAAACTGTAGACTTAGAATATAAGTGGTTCCTTTAGAATATTTCAAATTATTTCACTTGAGGAATAAAACCATTTATATTATAACCAAAAGCAAAGTTTACAAATCATATCCATCTTTGAGAGATGACTTTTTGTATAGAAGTGACAAAGGGGTTCTTATTGGTTGAGAGATTTTATGAATGTCAGAGGATTGGAAGGTTTTTAAACCTATTGGTGGAGAAGGTGATGAGGATCGGGAGTTATGGAGATAGATGCAAAGTGTGCCAGCCTCAGTTATAAGCCATAGACATATACATACAAGCAAAAGTATTTAGTAAGTAAAAAAAAACAAAAACATGTTGACTTTCCTTCAGACTCAAAAAGCACACAGGGAAACTCTTATCATGTTTTTACTTTATTATTATATAAACCCTACAAAATTTGCAATTTGTAACTATATTTCAAGTAATGTAGAAAATATTAATCTTCAGCATTTTTTTTACTAGAAAGAATCTATGTTTGCCAGTTGATCATAAAGTCTAAGAATATAAGGAAGAGTTTTACCCCCAGTTCCTTGCAGAGTTCCTGGTATATAATATATATTTGTGGGAAGAGGAAAGAAAGTAATAAAGTATGAAACTCAAAATATGTCTCAAAGTATTAAAATGTGTAGCATCTTCATTTTACATGGTAATTTAAGAACAAAAAGAAAAATGACTGCAAGCTGAAGCAGTGCAAAATAATTTTAATAAACAGAGAAAATACAATTGTTCTGTAAGCTATAAACATCATTGTCAAAATACTGAAAACTCTCATACTAACATTTATAAATATATAGGGAAATGAAAAAGGAGTAAAACTAATATTTATTTAGTACACTGTAACTCAAAACATTTAAAAACAAGTGAGAATTAAAGTGCTCACTTTCACTGTAAAAATAATAATAAAGAAAGCCTATCAAGACAGGAGTTTCCCTTCTGGGAAGATAGAATTGACATAATTATTCCTATATTTCCACTAAATACATTACACATAAGCAATCATAAAGAGACCCTCAGAGGTGGAGAGAAGAAGGCAGACCAGCGTTAGTGCTTGTGACTCAAAAAACAGAAAGGTGGTGAGTTCCCTCGATTTTCCTTTTCCTCATACAACCCAGAATACCAGGTGGAAAAGCCAACAACCTGGAAACTCCAGGGTACAAAAAGAAAAAGCAAACTGCCAAGAAAAGCCTGCTATTTCTAGCCAAAGGAACAGGGAAGCCTAGCAAGAGATAAATCTTTTAGACAATAACCTCTCCACTACAACGAAACACCCAGAAAAGCCATGAACCCTCCTCCCCTACTGACAATAACAATCACTGGCTTACACTAAGGCACTCCAATCTTCATTGACAGTATAAATGCTTAACACTGTGGGTATAGAGGGGACACTGCTCAACATAACAAAAGCCATGCATGACAAACCCACAGCTAACATCATACTTCTGGACTGTTTTCTCATTCTGTAATCTCTGTTTCATTCTCCTGGGAGAACTGCCTTCATATCAGCCCAGGCCTAGGCCCTCCTCGGCACTTCTGGCCCATGCGGATTATGAATAGAGCTGGTGTGCAGTTCCGTATCCTGGTGCAAGGACTTCTCCCTCTATTATAGGCCTAACTCCTCAGCTGGAGTTGACCACAGGCCTCTTCTAAGATAGATAGTCAAGCCTGCTCTCCTAAAGGGCTTTCCTGGTGGCTCAGTGATAAAGAATCCACCTGCCAGTGCAGGAGATGAGGGCTTGATCCCTGGATCAATAAGATCCCCTGGAGAAGGAAAAGGCAACTCACTCTAATATTCTTGCCTGGGAAATCCCATGGACAGAGAAGCCTACAGACCATGGCATGACTAAAGAGTCAGATATGACTTAGTAAGTAAAGCAACAACTCTCCTGAAACTCAAGCCTTATCAGTCATGTCTAACTCTGGACTTCAAAGGAAAGTAGAGGAGACAAAGTCACATATATCAAAGCCAAGGGGACCTGATTTGGACATTCTGAAGGCAGATCACTGTTCTAACAAGCTTCGTGGACAACTTTCTCATCACTGCTTTCTTACCTCTTAATAAGAACTCAGTCTGCTGAAAAGGCACAAGGAGATAAATAGTAGAAAATTTGGCTGAGATGATCGGGCTTCTCTGGTGACTTAGTGGTAAAGAATCTGCCTGCAATGTAGGAGCTACAGGAGATGCAGGTTCAATCCCTGGGTCTGGAAGATGCCCCTGGAGGAGGGCATGGTAACCCACTCCAATACTGTTGCCTGCAGAATCCTGTGGATAGATAAGCCTGGCAGTCTACAGTCCATAAGGCACAACTGAAGCAACTTTGGACATGGTTTATACAGCACAGATATTTAAATGAAAGCTGAGAGGTAATCTAAGGAAAAAGAAATCATTACTTGTGATTTTTTAAAAAAAAAAAATCTTTCTGAGGAGGGCTGCAGCAGTGCACCAAAGTAACAGACTTAGAAGTCAGAACCCACCTTTTTAATCCGACACAGCCATTTAACCCACAAAGGAATGTGGTCACAGAACACCTGCTCTAGCAGTCTCTGCTTTTTTATTGGAAAATGCAAACAGTAATTCCTGACCACTCCAAAGTAGTGGCAAATTTCTTTGAATGTACTTTATTTATTTATTTGGTTGCACTGAGTCTTAGTGGCAACAGGCTGGGTCTTTTTTTAGTTGCAGCATGAGGGCTTTTTTTTTTGTCTGTTTTTTATTTAGTTGCAGCATGTGAACACTTAGTTGCAGCACATGGGATCTAGTTTACTGCTCAGGGACTGAACCCAGGCCTCCTGTGTTGGGAAAGACGAGTCTTAGCCACTGGACCACCAAGGAAGTCCCATAAAAATAATTTAATGGTGTACTATGCGCCCAGGAAGCATTGGATTAGTGGTAGATATTATTTATGAGAGTTTCTCTGATTTTTGAAGTGATTATACTCATTGTGTTCCTCACTGCATCTGAATGTATGATGCTTTTTTCCACTCTCTATCTGTGAGAACATTTTGACATATTAGAAACTCCTCATGCTGTAATCCAACTTTTTCCAGTATCTATCCTAGATATTTCGTGTAAGTGAAATCACACACGATTTGTGCTTTCGTGTCTATCTTCTGTCACTTAGTATGTTTTCAGGCTTCCCAGGTGGCACTAGTGGTAAAGAATCCACCTGCCAGTTCAGGAGATTAAGAGACTTGGGTTCAATACCAGGCTCGGAAAGATCTTCTGGAGGAGGGCATGGCGACCAACTCCAGTATTCTTGTCTGGAGAATCCCATGGACAGAGGAGCCAGGCAGGCTATGGTCCACAGGGTTGCAAAGGGTCAGATACAACTGAAGCGAATTAGCACAGCAACAATCAATATTTTCAACACTAAATGATTTCCATGACATGGGCATCCAATAATAGCATTCCAGACCAGCTGACTGATGACAGAAATGATGGTACTTAAGGAATCCTTGGAAAACTTTTCAGTAATTGATGCTTCTACAGAAGGGAATGAAAACAGAAAGTAACTAAATATTTTTAAGTATAGAATGTAGAAATCAGATTGAATTCTGTCAACCATGTAATAAATAAGGTATGGAAATGACAGTGATGAAGGAAAATGCTGCAATGTTCTTTTAGTCATTTATGTTGATGGTCTCCTTTGTATTAAAACTGGCAAGCTTAGATATATATGACACAAAAAAAGGATCTAGTTTTGGGGGATATCTTATGTATATGTATATGCATATGTATGTATATCTTATATGATATCCCCCAAAACGACACACATAATATAATGCCAGATGAATTTATTTTTATAATGGATTTAAGAAACATTTAAGAATAAAACAGCCCACAAAGTGACAGGGATACTCTCTCAAATATCACCTAAATTAATAATTCAGCAACAAATTTTTAATTTTCATTCTTGGCAATAACAGTCAATGACCTCACCTTATGATTAACTTTCCTGATTCTACCCTCTTTAAAGATTGTACTCTTAACCTATATGCTGCTTACATAAGCCACTTTGCACTCAGCTTGGATAAACAATGACCATTGAAGATTCCATTGTAATTCAAATAAGTTCTTGCATCTTAAAATAGGGACATTTTCTAGGTGAATGTTTAAAATCTCCATTCACTAACCTTGGCTATAGTAAGATGTTTTATCAATTGACAATAGAAGAATATTCACTTTGGGAGAAGCACAAACAGCTTATGTCTCCTCTTAGTATGAAATAATTGTTCTGTTTTCTAAATTTCTATAATATTCTATCTTGGTTCTTCTAGTGACACTTACATTATTTTTCTTTGAACTATAAAGATTAATGCTCAGATACTATCTCTATCTCTCTGGACCTTGTGCTCCTTAAAGTTCTTTAATGTTTTATATTTGATTTTATATTTCTCTTAGAGCCAAACTCAAATCATTATGAATAGTGAGGTAGTCATTAGAACTGAATCAAAAGGAAGTAGCTTTTTGGTGTTTTTTCCTCACTGTGTTGTAATTATAATTTATCAGAGAAACAATGCTCATGAAATTTCAACCAAAGCTTTCATTTGAACAATGAAAAAATTCTCCAGCTAATGAAAAAATAACAATAAAAATTTTTGATGTATTAAGAACTCATAAAACTCAACAACAAAAACAACAACAAAATTTCACAAACAATCTGATTAAAAATTTGGCAGAGGAACTCCATGGGGCTACAAAGAGTCAGACACAACTGAGTGAGCCTGCGCATGCACACACACACACACACACACACACACACACACAGACACTGAAAAGACATTTTTCAAACAAGAATATCCAAATGACCAACAGGTACATTAAAAACATGTTTAACTTCACTAATCAGGGAAATTTAAATCAAAGCCACAAAGTGGTTAACAATTCATATCTGACAATGGCTATCATCAAGGAAATAAGAGATAACAAGTATTGGCTAAGATGTGAAGAAAAGGGAACCTTTGGACACTGCTGGAGGGAAGGAAACCTGGTACAACTGCTCTGGAAAACATTATGGAGGTTATTCAAAAACAATACAAGTGCATCTACCATAAGATCCAGCCATCCTTCTTCTGAATATATACAGATAAATGTCTCTCCAAAACTGATAGCAGGATATCAAAGAGATATAGGCCACGTTTATTGCAACATCACTCATAATTGCCACAGGGTGGAAACAATCTAAGTGTCTTCAAGGAATGAATGGATAAAGAAGATGTGTATACATGGATATGGAATACTGTTCAACAAAGAGTAATAAAGAAACCTTGCCATGCAACAACATGGATGGACACTGAGGGCATGACTCGCAGTGACATAAACCAGCCAGAGGAAGACAAGTACTGTATTATATCATTTATATGTGGAATCTGAAGAAGTTGAACTCATAGGAAATGAGTGAAATGGTGGTTACTAGGGCCAGGGAGTGGAGAAATCAGGGAGACACTGTTAAAGGGTACAGATTTACAACTAAAAGATGAATAAATCCTAAGGGTCTAACTCACAGCACAGAGGTTATAGTGATGGACAGAGAGGCCTGACGTGCTGTGATTCATGGGGTCGCAAAGAGTCGGACACGACTAAGCAACTGAACTGAACTGTATTATATACTTCAAAATTGCCAAGAGATTTGATCTTAAACGTTCTCATTGCAAAAAGAATTATGTATAAATGTAGCGTGTCAATACATTGTACATCAAAACTTACACAATATTATATGTCAATTAAGTCTCAGTGAAATAGCTGTGTAAGTAAGTAAGTAAGTTAAAAAATAAATTAAAAAAGTAAGCTGGAAAGTATAGTAGGACGATATTGTAGAAAGGATGAGAATAACAGATCATAATTTTGCTTATTTTTTAATGTAAAAAAGTAAATGTATTTTAAGAATATTGTGTTTTGCTATTCAGTAGTAATGCCTTGGCTTATTAATAAAATATAATTTCTAATATGAGATATATTTATCCCACATATCCACACATACCAAGTTAATAACTATACCAACTGGAATTGAATATTTACTTCAACATCCTGTTAAGTGACAAAATCTTGTTTATACCTTTTTATAGATAATGTTTTCAGAATGAAATTGGTCTGTATGCCTGAGGCTGATTTGAATTTGTAAGCATACAGTGGTGTAAGTCTAACAAAAAACATTATGATTTTCATACTTCCACTCCCTTAACACTGATGATATAGACTAGCATATATTGTTATCTAAAATCATAATTAATTAGTCCTTGGAGCTACAAAAAGTAAAAATATCCTGTGGGATTTTACGTTCATAATGTAACTTTTAAAATATATTTTGGGGCCAAGAACTTTAATTTATCAGGAGTCCAAGTCTGTCTTAAACTAATTTCAGGCACTGCACAAATCACTCCTCAGCCAGTTAAGTCTCTAAATAAAAGTTAAACTGGGTTCAGCTTCCAAAATAAGTAAACAAATACATCTAATATTTGCCTCCAAAGACACAGAACTTGGATTGAAAATATGTTTTAAAAAATCTCAAAAGTCACATTATTATAGCTCAAAAACAATTAAGAATGACAGTCTTAGAGATACAACGGGTTTCATTCTCAGTTGAACATTTCCAATCTCTTTTATCACCAGTCATGAGATATAAAGTTCATGGCACCATTATGTCATGCTATAGCCTACATTTTGAAGCTGCCTAAGACTGATGCATACAGTGGCACATTTTTAGAATTGATAAAGTATAACGTGTTTGTTAGAAAAAGTGTTAAGAGTAAGTTGGTTTGGGACAATTTAAGCTTTGGAAAATTTACCAAGGAGCGACCCTGTGGAAATAGAAATAGATTGGTTCCCACTGGTGAAGATGTTACTTTGGGTTTCTCAAGCGGTGCAAATGGTAAAGAACCCACCTATCAATGCAGGAGACATAAGACAGAGGTTGGATCCCTGACAATGTTGGGATCACAATTTGTCATTATCAGAATGTGGTCATTAATTGTCCCTGAAAGTGAAAGTTTTAGTCACTCAGTCATGTCTGACTCTTTGTGACCCCATGCACTTTAGCCCGCCAGGCTCCTTTGTCCATGGAATTCTCCAGGAAAGAATACTGCAGTGGGTTGCCATTCCCTTCTTCAGGGGCTCTTCCTGATCCAGGGATCAAACCCGGATGTCCTGCATTGCAGGCAGACAGGAGCAACCTGATGTATAGTGATTTGCTCTGCAGACTTTCAGTGACACAATCTCCCTTTTTCAAACAGTTCTTCTGACGAAAATGACCCAAACTCTTCAAATTCCATCTGACAGAGTGTTTCCCAGCATATTCTCTTCAGAGCACTCCTTCCAAGAAAGCTTCCCCCAAATGATTCTGTGATTAGTACAGACTCATCCTGAAGAAAGAGGATTAAATTCTGCAGTTGATCTCCTGATTTGGAGACCCGTGTTTTCTCAGGTATGTATCTTAACCTTCTGTGCCTAAATCTTCCTATTGTAAAATGTGGGTAACAATAATATCTAACTCATAGGATTATTATAAGAATTAAATTAGGTATTATATATACAAGGCTTAGAACAGTGCTAAGTATGAATTAAGCACTCAATAAATGTTAGCTACATGTATCCATAAAAATAAACCTGAGAAATCCTTCAACAGTTAACTCTTTTCTGAAGATTATTATGAATGTGAGCATATGAACTCTCTGAAAAGTACTTAAATCAGTTTAACCCAGTATTTCCCAAACTTAAATAGCAGATCATTTAATGGCTCATTGAACTAGTTTTCAGCAGAATATCCTATGAAAAGCTATCTTGACAATTTTTACTGATGCCAAAACCAAGTTGAGTGGATGGGTATTAGACCAATACAATCAGTAGTTATAAGAAAAAAGGATCCACCATCTTTTCAAAAAGAACTCCATTCTCACTGTAAGAAAGTAATTACTTGATCACATTGGAAGAGAACTGTGTCACAAGATGTTTGAATTCAAGGGCAGGCTGCAAGAACTGAGACAGGTGAACCCAAAAAATGAACTTTGAAGCACTCTTCAGAAACCAATTATATCCCAATTTAGCAGTTATCTGTTGCTGAACACTTGAATGACCCTTTATTTATACTACTGCTGTACCCTAATCAATTGCTTATCTACACCTTACAGAAAAGGGAAGGCTGATGACCCTGCCTTCAGCAATATAGCAAGGCTTCTAGAGATCACTTAAGACAGATAGCTGGCCTCTATGATCAAACTCAAAAATAACTCCTTGAATTAAACACTCAATAGCTCTAGGCATCTCATATTACTAATCCTCACAAAAATCTCCCAGTGGGCATTATAATTTTACACATAAAGTAATAAAGCTTCAAAAGCAATTGAATTATATAATTAAGAATCTGGTAACAGATTCACCCAGATCTATGAGCTTTCAAAACCAGTGCTCTGTTTTTACACTATGTTGGCTACTTATACAATGAGTATCGACTGTTCCTTCTTGATTTTTATTTTTTAAATCATCTTTTTCTCCTATATTGTTATCTCTTTTCCTATGACACTGACTCATAAAATCCCTAAAGAAATCAATTAAAGTCTTTGCAGGGAAGATTCTGAGAAAGCAAATTCTTATGGATTGGTACTCTCTTAAGCTAGTCCTTGGTGGGAGTGGCTTCTTTTCTTTTCTAGAAACCCAGAAAAGACTGGTGTGGCAGCTTGGAAACACTTAGAGAAGCTTAATTAGGAACTTGCAGTGGAGAGTGAGTGCCAAGTCACTTCAGTCATGTCCCACTCTTTTGTGACCCCATGGACTGTAGCCCACCAGGCTCCTCTGTCCATGGGATTCTCCAGGCAAGACTTGAGTGGGGTTGCCATGCCCTCCTCCAGAGGATCTTCCCAACTCAGAGATGGAACCCACGTCTCATGTCTCCTGCATTGGCAGGGGGGTTCTTTACCACTAGCGCCACCTGGGAAGCCTTGCAGTGGGGTATTAAAAAAAAAAAATAAGTTGGAATTTGGAAGCTGGGAATTGGTCTAAAGCCTTAAATTGTTGGAGGCTTTAGTTTTCTAATTAACTTAAGTTTCCTTGGAAAGTTTCTTCCTCAAATTTGGTGGCTAGGGCCTAATATTCTTCAGCTATAGGAACTCAACTTACATAAGTTAATGGCAAAATTGGATTCAGTTCAGTTCAGTCGCTCAGTCATGTCCGACTCTTTGTGACCCCATGGACTGCAGCATGCCAGACCTCTCTGTCCATCATCAACTCCCAGAGATTACCCAAACTCATGTCCATTGAGTTGGTGATACCATCCAACCATCTCATCCTCTGTCTTCCCCTTCTCCTGCCCTCAATCTTTCCCAGCATCAAGGTCTTTTCAAATAAGTCAGCTCTTCCCATCAGGTGGCCAAAGTATTAGAGTTTCAGCTTCAACATCAGTCCTTCCAGTGAACACCCAGGACTGATTTCCTTTAGGATGGACTGGTTGGATCTCCTTGCAGTCCAAGGGACTCTCAAGAGTCTTCTCCAACACCACAGTTCAAAAGCATCAATTCTTTGGTTCTCAGCTTTCTTTACAGTTCAAGTCTTACATCCATACATGACTATGGGAAAAACCATAGCCTTGACTAGATGGACCTTTGTTAGCAGGTAATGTCTCTGCTATTTAATATGCTATCTAGGTTGGTCATAACTTACCTTCCTAGTTATATGGAATTCTGCTTCACCACCAATATTTCATGAGGAACGCTGGGCTGGAAGAAGCACAAGCTGGAATCAAGATTGCCGCAAGAAATATCAATAACCTCAGATATGCAGATGACACCACCCTTATGGCAGAAAGTGAAGAGGAACTCAAAGGCCTCTTGATGAAAGTGAAAGAGGAGAGTGAAAAGGTTGGCTTGAAGCTCAACATTCAGAAAACAAAGATCATGGCATCTGGTCCCATCACTTCTTGGGAAATAGATGGGGAAATAGTGTCAGACTTTATTTTTTTGGGCTCCAAAATCACTGCGGATGCTGATTGCAGCCATGAAATTAAAAGACGCTTACTCCTTGGAAGGAAAGTTATGACCAGCCTAGATAGCATATTAAAAAGCAGAGACATTACTTTGCCAACCAAGGTCCGTCTAGTCAAGGCTATGGTTTTTCCCGTGGTCATGTATGGATGTGAGAGTTGGACTGTGAAGAAAGCTGATCGCCGAAGAATTGATGCTTTTGAACTGTGGTGTTGGAGAAGACTCTTGAGAGTCCCTTGGACTGCAAGGAGATCCAACCAGTCCATTCTAGAGGAGATCAATCCTGGGTGTTCATTGGAAGGACTTATGCTAAAGCTGAAACTGCAATACTTTGGCCACCTCATGCGACGAGTTGACTCACTGGAAAAGACTCTGATGCTGGGAGCTGGGAGCGATTGAGGGTAGGAGGAGACAGGGACGACAGAGAATGAGGTGGCTGGATGGCATCACCGACTCGATGGACATGAGTCTGAGTGAACTCCAGGAGTTGGTGATGGACAGGGAGGCCTGGCGCGCTGTGGTTCATGGGGGTCGCGGAGAGTCGGACACGACTGAGCGACTGAACTGAACTGAACCAATATTTTAAGAAATGTGTCTGTTTCTAAAGATAGCTGAGGGACAACTGCTCAGTGGAGAAAAATAACCCGCTTATTCTGTCATCATCAGGGTCTATTACTTAGAGAAATAAAGTTGACAGCAGTCAACATTAAGGCCAAGCCAGTGTTGTGCTAAGACAAATAGGAAATCAGAAACCACTTTGTATTCCGTTTCCAAATAACCTTAATAGAATTAAATCCTAAATGTGCCCAAGATGGGCTGGAAGGATTTACAGTCTACAAGTATCTAATGATTAGAGATAAATTTGGGTATCATTAATATAGTACCTATGGGGAAATGTTCAATATTCCTGGCTTTCCTATTTGTTGTAAATTTGTATTAATGACTGTCAGTGGACTTGCTCAGTAATTGGACTATAACATTAATGAACTGTTGTTGATTTACCATACCTGAGGCTGTAAAATTATAATTATAAATGGTTGTTGAGAGAGGTATGAAGTCAGAAATCACACACTGATAGTAGTCCAAAGTGCATAAATAACTTGAAGATGTAACATGAATTTGGGATATAAGCCGAATGAAGAAACAAAGAAGATGTAGTCCCTTGGAGGCATTAAAACCTACCAACTTTTGAAAGAGGTTTGTCTAGATAGAGCTGACACTTGGGAAAGTAAATCAATATTTTGGGGTTGGCTCAAATTGGCAGCCCAGAACTAGAACAGATCAGGGAGCTGTGGAGGTAGTTAAACCATATCATTATATCAAGTATCACTACTTGCTGTAGTGCCCCTCATAATGTAGGCTTCATCCTTAACAGACCTATTCATGAGTAAGACGATTTCTAGCAGCAAGTGTGTTTGTATTCTTTGGTGTTTCATATGCAGTTGGAGACAATAGGTCATTTCCAACAACCTTTAAACAGAAGCACTGAACTTCCTGCCAATTAGGTCATAGCACCAGGGGGGATGCCAGATTCAGGGCTGAATAAAACTCAGGCTTGGTATTTCCCTGGTGGGTCGATGGTTAGGAATTTGCCTTCCAATGAAGGGGAACGGGTTTGGTCCCCAGTCGGGCGACTAAAGCCTGCACACTGCTACTACTGAGTCCACATGCTTTAGAACCTGCTCACTACAACTAGAGAAGCCTGTGTGCTGCAAAGAAGATTCCACATGCCACAACTAAGACTTGACATAACCAAAAACAAAAACCACTCAGGGTTTAGTTTTCTGAACTACTGACTAAGACAAGAAAATGGCATTATCATAATAAGCTTTGACCAATCAAGTTTATTCCAAAAATAGGAAGTTCAACCCCATGAGAAACCTATATCTACAGGCTGTTATTCTCAGTGAATATATTTCATAACATTGAAGATATCATCTCCTCAAAAAAGATACCATCTCTTTTTATTCTTCAAGACTCAGGTAAATATATTTGCTATAAACACAAAGGGCGTGGTGAGGGGTGAGTTTTTTATCTATACAGTTATAATTAACATCTAAAGGATGGCTTTTACTATGAGACCTATAAATGAGAATGTTTATTCTGTCTCACAATAAGGCTGAAAGTGAAGGTGTTACTCATTCACTTATGTCTGACTCTCTGTGATCCCAAGGATTACAGCCTGGCAGACTTTTCTGTCCATGGAATTCTCTAAGCAAGAATGCAGGAATGGTAGCCATTCCCTTCTCCAGGAGATCTTCCCGACCCAGTGATTGAACCCAGGTCTCTTGCATTGCAGGCAGATTCTTTACCATTTGAGCCACCAGGGAAGCCCATTCATTTACACATACATACATATACATATACACATAGATATACATAGAATTAGAGGTTTAAACATATGCAGATATCTCAAATGTTTTACGTGATGTTCTTTTAAACTTTCTAAGTATCCACCAGGTGATTTTATAATTTAAAAACAAATAACCACACCTCCAAAAAACAAAACACAGTAAATTAATGTGGATATCCTACATTTCTGAGGATAATGTCTTGAATCAGAGATATCTGCTTAAATTAATTTACAAATAGAAGGTAAATAACTGGACACAGAAGACACTTAAGGAGGATTTCACATATAATTCAGATCACTGAACTTTTACGCACCAGTGTGACTATATCATGATTAGCTGTTCTCTAGATTTCAGTATATAAGATGAGAATTCAGAACAGATTGAAGATAATGACTTGCTTCTTAAGTTTTTTCAGATTCTCAATACTGCCTATATGTCAATTGCCACATGGTTAAGTTGGTGAAATTGGGAGTTTAAAGAGGCTATGGTGAAGCCAGGTCTTGGCCAATGCTAGAAGAAATCACCTAAGGGCAACATTTTCAGAAGAGGTTAGCACAAATACCCTTTGGGAATAACTACCCATGTCTCAACTGAATGCAATGAGAGAGAAATCGGCACTGATCACCAAGTCCAACAAGTGGGGGTTGGGACACCTTGCTATTTGATTGAATGAAAACCGTAGGGAAGATTAAAAAAAGAAAGCAAATCTTGGCCAACAGACAAACAAAGAGGTGAGGCAACATGCCTAGTAGAATTTACAGGGAGCTACAAAGAATCTTAAAATAGTTTTCTTTATTATGCAATTAAATCTGAACTGTGTTAGATATTATTAAAGAACCTTAGGCTTAGTCATTAGGATGAATAATGAATTTCATCTTCCTTTATTCATTTTGCCAGGTACTGAGGATAAAGTAATAAACAAACATATTACTTGATTATATGCACTTAAAATTTAATGTAGGAGACAATTCTTGAACACTATCACAAATATATAATTACCAAGTGCAATAGGAGGTGTTAAAGAAAAGCTGAAGGTGTCATAAGACTGTCTGACATAAGAATACAATTTAGATTTGGGGGATAATCCTTAGAAACAGTGGAATTTAAGCTGAATAAATAATAGCTACTCAGAGTTGAAATAAAAGGTAACCTATGAAAATAAAGTTGCCTGTCTAAGGGCTTTAACTGAAAAAGAGGTTTAGGAACAATTTAACCAAGGGCACAGCATCATTCAGACAATGTAAGTTTTTTTCCTCTGATTCGTTATCCCATGACACTCACTCTCTATTTTACTTTAGAAGTCATATCAGTCTGTATTTAGGTGTCTCATCTATTATAAACATCTGATCAAGGTATTTGAAGTTTAAAAACAGATTGCCCTTGCAAAGTCTGTGACATTATGATTAGCCTAGATAGGAAAAATTAGTAGGTACTCTGACGAACTTTTACTACAAAGGGTACACTTAAGATGAATTTCAAATTTGTTTGACATATATCTTTAAAAAAATTTCTAACTCTGTCCACTATCAAGGTTTACAATCAATGGTCAACTGAGCAAACTCTTGATACCTGGAGTATGGTCTCTACAATTTCCATAAATGGAGTTGGGGAACTTTAGAGAAATAGCTGGGGTAGAAAATGTACAAGATAGACCTAGAGCACATCTAAACCAGAAACAAAGAAAATTATCAAAAGTAATGCGTTCATGCCAAAGAACTCAGAACCTTCCTATGGCTAAAGATGAGAAAATAGAACATAATAACTGCAATGATTGAAACACATTGAGTATTTTACAATCCTTGAATTCAAAATAACAAAAAAGGAAGAAAACTCTTTTTTTCCCCTTAGAGAAGAATGATGGTGAACCTACTTGTTCGTTCAAACACTAGTAAAAAAATAAATGCGGGGATGGGTGGAAAGGATGAATCAAATATTTAACCTATTCCATGTATATGAACTATACCCTGGGGTAGCCAAATAATTAAGAGATGCTTCTCTTTCTAGATTGGGATAAGTAAAACTGCCAGAGCTTTAAGTATAAACAGGATATTACACATATGGTAATAACAATTACACCCAAGAATTAGTGAATGCTTTACTCTGTATAGGAGTCTGTACTTAGCATTTTACATATATCATGTAATTCAAGCTTCACAGAATTCTGTCCCAATGTTAGGTATTATTCCCATTATAAAACAAGAAAACTGCCATTTAAAGAATATGTCATACACCTACAAAGCACTTGAATTATGAATTAAATCTGTAAACCCAAGTTATCTAACTCAATGGCCTGCTTTCTTAACAACCTTGACCAGGAATGATAGAAACAAGTTAAAGAGGTTATAAGAGAAAAAGAAGGAGTGTCTAACATGCTCTTGGCAGATAGAGAAGCTTCCAGGAAGAAGTGATGTCTCAGGTAAGATATGATGGATAGTGGTATTTACACACAAATGAGTACAGTGAGGGAGACCACAGAAGGAACTTACCAGGCAAAAGGAACATCTTGAATTAAAGCCAGCATGCTTAAGAGCACGATGTATCAGTTAGTCATCATTATGCAACAAACCATCCTAAAACTTAGTGGTATAAAGTAGTGAAGAATTATTTCTTAGGCATATGTGGGGTTCATTCAATCAATGCCACACAGTTCTTACATTGGCAAGGATTGTTTGTGTATCTGTGGATTAACTAGGGTCTCTGTTCTACATACCCCTCACCCTCCATTGGGGACAACATCCTTCTCTTGGAAAGGTCAGAAGAGTAAGAAAGTAAACAGAAGCAAGATACTTTTCTCTAAAATATATATATATATATATATATTCACTTATTTATTTAGCTGTGCCAGGTCTTCGTTGTGGCACATGATGATCTTTGATCTCCAATGTGGCAGGTGGGATCTTTAACGGTGGCATGTGGGATCTAGTTCCCTAACCAGGGATTGAACCCAGGCACCCTGAATTGGGAGTGTGGAGTCTTAGCCACTGGACCACCAGGGAAGTCCCAAGCAAGCTTTTTGAAAACTAAAGTTAGGAATACTAGGGAACTGTCTCTTTTGTTCTTTCTATTCCCCAAAGTTAGTCAGAAGACTAAACGGTGCTGAAGATTCCAGAACTCAACTCAGTAACCAGGTACACTAAAAAGCAGATGAGTAATTGGGGCCACAGTTGACGCAAATATAGCACACAAAGCTTTGAGCTGCAGATGGCACGTAACATCTGACAGTAGAGACCCTTAAGGGCTTAGATGCAAAACAAATCTAGAATTTAGCCCAGAGTCTATATTAGCATCATTTGTAAGGAAAGCTAAGAGTGAAATATGGATGCCATTGGACCAGGGCTATTTCCTCTTTGTAACCTCCAGAATACTTTTTTTTCTCTCTCATCTTGTTGTTTTGAAAGGCAATACTTCAAGTTTGTAAAGTTCTCCAGAGACCAGAGAATTTCTGTGGTACAAGACTACTAATAGACTTGGCTGTGCCATGCTAATCAGCCCTTCTGTCAACACGCTTTCACAGACACTCAGTGCGTATTGCATGGATGGAAAGAGGAAACAGCATTACCTATTCCAACGGCATGTGTCGTATTCCCGAAATCAGAAACTGCCTAACTTTTTCAACACAGCCAGCTCCCTTACCTCACACCTCACTTTGAAAATGGGAACATACTCTCTTTTATGACTTTGCTGTATCTCTTTGATGCATCTCTATTACAGTACCTATGAGCTGCTATACCCAAAATGTGGTGATTCGCTCTCTCTGCAGCTGTCACAGAGGAAACCAACTTAGAGACCAGCAGTGGTTTAAAGCTTAGAATGAGAAAGAAAGACACGGTCAAGTGTCATTCTCTGGAAGAAAAAAAAATTTTTTTTTCCAAGTCAGAGCCATGTTTTAAAATCTGGAAATTCTAAAGTTGTCTTTTCACACATGGTTGAGTTATTTTCTTTCTTTTTTTAAAATTTACTTCTCCTAATGATGTTAAATTCTCCAGATATAAATAGAATCCCTTTTAAAAAATCACTCGCTTAAAATATTTCCGTTTCTTCCACAGGGATCATTATACTGAGGTTGATTCTGTGACATCTCATCACCATTATTTGTGGTTTGAGGATGTAGAGAATGTATCCAATGTATGGAATTTCCTTAGCCAAACACATCAGAAATGATTTCATGTCATTGTTTTTGAGAGCAATGTGAACACAGACATATAGAATTGGGTTCAAAAAACTGGTTACTTTGAAGCTACAAGAAAATATAAATACATATAAATATGAAAAAATGTAACAGTGGCTAGAAGGCATCTTCAACTAAATAATTCAAATAACAAAGATGAATAAGTAAAATAAATATATTCAAAACATATAAAAACTCTTAGAAACTTATTTAGACCAATGAACTGCACAGACAGTCTCAACTCATTAAACATGTCCTTTTCATTTATTATCTTTAGGCATGCTATATATTCTGCACTCTTGCTCTTTTTTTTTTTCAAGCATCATATGTCTTCTAAGTCTCTGGATTTATAGCTATTTGTTCCATCCCTTTCCTTTTCTTAGAATTTATCTGTTAATGAACCCAAGTCATTTAACTAGTATTTTCTCACAGTCTGCACTTTGCCATCTGTACCATCATGCTGAAGATCAACAAGTTCTTCTGTCTTTTGCACTTCTTGAAATTTGGCAGGTGAATCAAGGGACTTGATCGGAGTTATTTCAGAAAGATTATAGGTAGTCACTCTGGGAAATAGTTGTGCTGTAGCTCAGTAAAGTTAAACAGATTATCCATATGACCCAATATTTCCATTCCTAGCAGCAGCAGCAGCAGCAGCAGCATGTATATACTCAAAAGAATGAAAAACATATGTCTATACAAATACACACACAAAATGCTTATAACATTTATAGCAAATTATTCATAATAGCCAAAAAAGCAGAAACAAACCAAAAGCCATCAACTGATGAATGGATTAACCAAATTCAGTATATAGTGGAATACTATTCAACAACAAAAAAAGAATAAAGTACTGATAAATGCTACAAAATGGACAAATTTAGAAAACATTTATGCTAAATGAAAAAAGCCAGTAACTAAAACCACATGTTGTATGATGTCATTTAAATGAAATGCCCATGAGTTCATGTACACCCAGGGCGGATTCATATCAATGCATGGCAAAACCAACCAATCTAATAAAAAATAAATAAATAAAATAAAGTTAAATGTTCAGTTGTAATAAAATTTAACTAAAAAAATAAATAAATAAACGAAATGTCTAAAACAAGTAAATCTCTTGGAACAAAATACAGATTACTGACTGCAAGCAGTTGGGGAAGGAATGAGGAGTGACTGTTTATGGGTATTAACTTTCTTCTTAGGGTGATAAAATGTTCTGCAATGAGAAAATTACAATGATTCACAACTTTCAGAATATACTAAAGATCACTAAATTATACATTTTAAAAGGATGTTATTTTTTGGTATGTGGATTTCAGTTCAGTTCAGTTCAGTCACTCAGTCATGTTTGACTCTTTGCAACCCCATGAATCACAGCACGCCAGGC
The DNA here is from genome assembly GCF_049115385.1 of Moschus berezovskii. NCBI lineage: Eukaryota > Metazoa > Chordata > Mammalia > Artiodactyla > Moschidae > Moschus > Moschus berezovskii. The sequence continues at coordinate 41,055,208 of NC_142483.1, read as the reverse complement.
CTCCCTGTCCATCACCAACTCCCGGAGTTCACTCAAACTCATGTCCATTGAGTTGGTGATGCCATCTAACCATTTTATCCTCTGTCATCCCCTTCTCCTCCTGCCTTCAATCTTTCCCAGCATCAGGGTCTTTTCCAATGAGTCAGCTCTTCACATCAGGTGGCCAAAGTATTGCAGTTTCAGCTTCAACATCAGTCCTTCCAATGAATACCCATTGCTAAGTCGCTTCAGTCGTGTCCAACTCTGTGCGACTCCATAGATGGCAGCCCACCAGGCTCCCCCGTCCCTGGGATTCTCCAAGCAAGAACACTGGAGTGGGTTGCCATTTCCTTCTCCAACACCCATTATATCTCTATTTTAAAAGATTTCAGATCATATGTAAGCAGGTACATAACTGGGGTACCTCTTATGTAATGTTAGTGTCCACTGATATTCAAAATCTAAATCTAATAATTCACTGGGTAATGCAAAGTGGTGATATTCCAATTTTATTATTTTTTTCATAATAGGGATATTTTATTTAAAAATTCTTCTCATCTTGTGTTTGGTTAGCTAATGGTAAACTTTTTATACAAAAGTAGAATAAATCCTTAATTATTTCTATTTTCCAACTTTAAAGATAAATAACTGATTCTTTATCATCCTTTGAAAGAATTTAATTCACACATGCATGCACATATGCACACATACACACTAACTATGAATTCACAAGTTGATATAGACTGAATATGTTTTGATTGGCTGTAATATTACCCTTTTTAAAGCCTAAATAATCTCATCTTTTGTCAGGGGGAGCCTTTACCAACACTTTCACAAGTATATTTGACATAACTCTGGTAGTTTTTAATACCTTCCTCATTCATCTTGTATATTTCCTGCCTGAGACCTGGAATTAGCCATTTCCCCAACCCGTCTTGGTTTCTTAGAGCAAGAAGTGGTACTCTAAAAATCACAGTCTGGACTCTTAATATGCTTAATGTTACTGAGTTAATCAAGGTTTCAGATCTCTTTCAGAATCAAATAAGATAAAGCCATATAAAGACATGTCTTTATATATACACATATGTGCATGCATGCTAAGTCACTTCACTCTTTGTGACCCTATGAACTGTAGCCTACCAGGCTCCTCTGTCCATGGGATTCTTCAGGCAAGAATACCGGAGCGGATTGCCATGCACTCTTCCAGGGGATCTTCCCAACCCAGGTATCTAACCCACGTCTCCTGCATTGGCAGGCAGATTCTTTACCACTGAGCTACCGGGGAAGCCCATGTATGTATATATGTATATGTGTGCATATATATAATATAAAATATATATTCTGTTATTAAATTAAAAATATATATTGAGTTGATGCAGTTGTTTCTGTTGTTCAGTCGCTACGTTGTGTCTGACTCTTTGTCACCCCATGGACTGCAAGACACCAGGCTCCTCTGTCCTCCATTATCTCCTGGAGTTTGCTCAAATTCATGTCCACTGAGCTGCTGATGTTATCTAACTATCTAATCCTCTGTCATCCCTTTCTCCTTTTGCCTTCAATATTTCCCATCATCAAGGTCTTATCCAAATATTTAAAACACAAAGATACAAGATCTTACTATATCTCTTATATCATGCATCTATTGCTCCTTTCTTCCACATTGGTAATGCAGACAATGGTTTACATGGACAGAGAATGGCAGAAGTAGAATACTTGATAAGTACTCAGTTTTTTCACATTACACACATAATCATTTTAAAATATGACATTAATATCACTGCTGCCAATCAAATTCCTAGGAAAAATTAAAACACTTTTCTATATGCAGTTCCCAATCTCCTCCTCATTCATTTGTGATTTGCCATATATACGTTGCCTGATAACTTTAGAAAAATTGAAACATTTACGAAAATCCTGATACAAATCCTTGTATCATTTCCTTAATGCCTTCTACCTTATTATTAAATAGCATGTTGCACCAAAAACTCTTTGTGGACATATATTTCCAGCATATTTGATCATTTGTAAGGAAGTTATTTTGCTCCTTATTATCTTTTTTTTTATTATAATAACTTTGAATGATATTTGGGCTTCCCTGGTGGCTCAGCTGGTAAAGAATCTGCCTGCAATGCAGGAGACCTGGGTTCAATCCCTGGGTTGGGAAGATCCCCTGGAGAAGGGAGCAGCTACCCACTCCAGTATTCTGGCCTGGAGAATTCAAAGGACTGTATAGTCCATGGGGTTCCATAGCTTCAGACATGACTAAGCAACTTTCACTGAATGGTATGTGACTTCAAAATAGTTTTTGTTATATATTTTTGTGTGAAACTTGTTGACATGAAACTTTCTAAGGAGGCACAGCTCAGGGCATCATTTCTAAAGTCACAGAGCTTGCTCATCCATTGTATGTACACTGTGTTCAAAAATATGATAGCTCACTTTTTAGGATTTCCTGGCTCTGATCTAGACTTTCTCTATTCTTTTCTCTATTGTGCCTATTCTGCTCAGTTTAGATCCCATGTATGGTAGCTTCCGGAGAAGGCAATGGCAAGCCACTCCAGTACTCTTGCCTAGAAAATCCCATGGACAGAAGAGCCTGGTGGGCTGCAGTCCGTGGGGTCGCTAAGAGTGGGACAGGACTGAGCAACTTCACTTTCACTTTTCACTTTCACACATTGGAGAAGGAAATGGCAACCCACTCCAGTGTTCTTGCCTGGAGAATCCCAGGGACGGGGGAGCCTGGTGGGCTTCCGTCTATGGGGTCGCACAGAGTCGGACACGACTGAAGTGACTTAGCAGCAGCAGCAGCATGGTAGCTTCTCTTCAGTTTGAGGTCCTATCCCGTATAGAACCGCTGGAAGGTAAGTTCAGAAGATCCATGAGTGCTCTAGGCTCTTCTGTCCTTTATATTTACCCTTTACACAAGAGGACAAAACCCTCCTGGTGTCAGCTGCTGTTCACATGTTGACTCTCCTGCATACAGCTGGCTCTCTGGGGGTTCTCCGTTCTTAGGGTTCTCGTGATTGTTAGACGCCACATGGCTTCTCTCTGCCCCTTCACCACCATGTATATCCCATAGCTATTTGTGGCTATCCTCACTCATGTGTATTTTGAAATGTGTGTGATACCTTTCATCTGGTCTTCTTGTTACAAACGCTGTCATGGGATTTTTGTTTTGCTATATATTGCAGCAATTTGTCTTTATGTAGCGAGTTAGAGAGTTTCAGAAAAAGATGTCCCCTTTGACACCATTTTTTCAGAATCCTGCTCATTGGTGTCTGAAATAATCAGACTTGTTTGGAAATGAGTTTTTACATATGCAAGAATAATTACTTAGAAATAATAGGAAAGCTAAATTTCTTCAGAAATGCATGTTACAAATTTACTTGACCAAAACTTTGTAAAAACACTTGAAATTTTAAACTATCTCTAGAAAGACAACAGTTACTTGAATTTCTACTGATAATATAAATATCACAATCTCCTGCCCAATAATCCAAACAGGGATATCAGAAAATTTACTTAAGGGCTTCCATGGTGGTTCATTGATTAAGAACGCAAGACAACGGACACCAGTTTGATCCCTGGTCTAGGAAGATCCCACATACCATAGAGCAACGAAGCCTGTATACCACAGCTACTGAAACCGTGCTCCAGATCCCAAGAGACTCAACTACTGAGCCCATGTGCCACAAGGAGCCCACGTGCCCTAGAGTCCATGCTCTGCAATTAGAGGAGTACCATGAGAAGCCAGTGCACTGCAACTACAGAGTAGACTCCACTCACCACAACTAGAGAAAGCCTGTGTGCAGCCACGAAGACCCACCAGCAGCCATGAAAATAAAATAAAAATAAATGAAATATTTATGATGATGAAATAAAAATAAAGAAATAAATATTTTTAAAAAAGAATTACTTCATGTAGTGGCGTACCTGGAACCTATCCATCACAAGTGTGATCATGTTTCTTTCACTATGAAAAGAAATTAACAACAAGTTTCAGAATACTCTTTTCACAGTTCACAAGTCATACAATTCTGCTCCAAAACAAACAGCTTTCTCTAAACTGGTGGTCCTATTTTGCTTCCTAGTTGCCTTCAGAGTTTTGAAAATTTGTTTGTGTACTTTAAGACTTTTTTACATAGACCGCTTTTTAAAGTCTTGATTGAATATGTTACAGCATTGGTTGTGTTTTATATTTTTGTTTTTTGGCTGCCAGGTATGTGGGATCCTAGCTCCCTAGTCAGGAATTAAACCCTTGCCTCCTGCACCGGAAAGCAAAGTCCTAGCCATTGGACTGAGAGAAAAGTCCCTGTACTTAGTTGTTTATTAGTCATGGTAAAGAATGATTTTATTAAGTGAAATTTGAACCTAGTTCCACATTCTACAGTCATTTGTACACTATCAGCAAAGCTGACAGAAGGCAAAATATTGGTGTAGACATGGAGCTGATTCACTTCCCCAAATCTCAGTTTACACATCTATAAAATGGAGATGATAAAAACATATTAAATAATGAGCACTAGACTAAAAAAAAATTAAATAATGAACATGAGACTTTTGTAAAACATCAAGGAAGGAAAGTTATGACCAACCTAGATAGTATATTAAAAAGCAGAGACATTACTTTGCCAACAAAGGTCTGTCTAGTCAAGGCAATGGTTTTTCCCATGGTCATGTATGGATGTGAGAGTTGGACTGTGAAGAAAGCTGATCGCCAAAGAATTGATGCTTTTGAACTCTGGTGCTGGAGAAGACTCTTGAGAGTCCCTTGGACTGCAAGGAGATCCAACCAGTCCATTCTAAAGGAGATCAATCCTGGGTGTTCATTGGAAGGACTGATGCTAAAGCTGAAACTGCAATACTTTGGCCACCTCATGCGATGAGTTGACTCACTGGAAAAGACTCTGATGCTGGGAAAGGTTGGGGGCGGGAGGAGAAGGGGACGACAGAGAATGAGATGGCTGGATGGCATCACCGACTCTGTGGACATGAGTTTGAGTGAACTCTGGGAGTTGGTGATAGACAGGGAGGCCTGGCGTGCTGTGAATCATGGGGTCGCAGAGAGTCGGACACGACTGAGCAACTGAACTGAACTGAACTGAAGTTATGATGTAAAGCCAGTAATTTCTGTGAGTAGTACTCCTCCTCCTAAACAATGAAATTTCATATTTTTCACATCTATGCTAAACTCTTTTGAAGAAGGACTGATTTTCATAAATATGTTGTCGTTTCTTCTGCAGCACCTGCTGATTCAAAATGAAATAGTATTAACTCACCTGTTTCTAAAAATGTGTCTGAAAAATTTCCATAAGGCATACAGGAAGCATTAGAAATATCAGAGTTGCCACAGCATGGGAATATGAGGACATTTTACCTTCTGCTAATGTCATCATAAGAAGTTAACAGCCACGGCTGTAGCTGCAATTTAAGTAGAATTCTTTTACCATACTTCAGTGTGAAATCTCCATCTTCCCACTATTTTCTGTTTTCTACTGGAGTGTAAAGATAGGTCAAATGACTTTCTTTGATTTACGTTGAGTTCTCTTCCATCCCTCTTACATTATGCTCCTGTTCACCTTGTCTAATCAGAGATCCACACACCCTATGCCTCTTTGTACATGCTCAGAAAAGATCTTTCTTCCAGATGCTGTACATATATTGCTAAGTTGTTCCAATATAAAGACAGATTCCATAAGAAGGATTTCTGGGCAAGTTATCACACAGTTTCAGGACTGAAAAGTAGAATAAAAAGCTATTAAGGGGTATGGATTTGAGGAGTCTTCACACTCCCTCAAGGCCTGTGCACTCTTTCATGAGACAAATTGCACAGTGCTTTTCCACTGTGGTAGCTCTAGAGGCTTGAATTGTTCAGAGGAAACATCCCTCTGGTTTGGTTTTGCGTGGCAGCTCAAAATGGCACAAAGCACCCCTTCTTTAAACTCAGATTCATGAACTCATGAAAAGGAACCTAGTGGATGGGTTTTACCCTCACTCAGAATCCAGTAAAATTAAACTCCCATATAGACCTATGTGGGGTTTGTCAGCAGTAAAATTTGAGAAAGCAATGAAGCTAAACCCCTCACTGTGCCAAATTCTTTTACTTTTCTCAGATTTAGGAGGGTCAGTTGGATTACCTCACATAGGCAGACCATTTGAGTAAGGGTGGACTTCCCAGGTGGCTCAGAGGTTAAAGCATCTGCCTCCAATGCGGGAGACCCGGGTTCGATCCCTGGGTCGGGAAGATCCCCTGGAGAAGGAAACGGTAACCCACTCCGGTATGCTTGCCTGGAGAATCCCATGGACAGAGAAGGCTGGTAGGCTACAGTCCACGGGGTCACAAAGAGTCGGACATGACTGAGCGACGGAACGGAACGAATCTTATTTTATATACAACAGACAAGTATTGCATTGAATTCCTTCCATCTATTAAACAAAATCTATGAGAGAGAAAAGTTATGATCAACATTCAGTAAACTGTTACTAGTATTTAAACAAGTTATCACTGACAGGCTGTGTGGAGCAAATGCTATCATTTGCTCCATTTTTATTAAATGGAGCTCCAATTTTATTAAATTTTTTTAAATAGCTATCATGCTATTTCAATAAAAAGTGCAAAGTGATCACAGCAAAGGTATGTTTTAACAAATTTGATACCACCATTTTCCTACCAGAATTGTTTCAAATTCCCTTACAAACCATTTAGGCTTTGTCAACATAGAAATTCTTTATTCTTTACTTTTAACGAAATGAAATTCTGTAGGAGACAGCTCCTATATATATATTTTTTTAAATTCAGAAACACAACACGTGCATCAAGTAGGAATTAGAAAGGTTTTCAACTGAGGTTAAAGCAAGTTACTTTGGCAATTCATCTACTGTTCAGCAGGATCTGCCCATGGATCAGACAGGATTGTGTACCAGAACAAATTTCTTATACAAGCTCCAGGCAATGACCTTGTAAATTTTCCGTTGGTACAACTTCTGTGGCTTACATTACAAATCAGTCTCTAATCATTCCTTCATTCCTTAAGAGCAAAACATTATTATTCAGCCTTCCCTTGTATTGTCACTTTCACGTCTGGATCAGATAAGCTTGGATAAGATCTCCCTTCAGGAATTTTTGTAACGTTCAGTTTCTGACAAAAAGTGCATTATCAGTAGAAAAAGCTCATAGCTGCCACATGTAGATTTAAACTGTCTAAATGGCTTTATTACTTGAAAGTGTTTCTTAAATCCTTAAGGCAGTCTGAACCAGTGCTGATGGAAAGCACTTGTATGTCTGACATTTAACCTTTTTGTATCAGGATTCTGAATAATAATTCATCTATTTGGCTTGAGAGAGACTTAAAATTATCTAGTGTAAAAGTCTAGCTTTTATAAAATAGGAAAATGAGTCTCTGAGATATAAAGGTCACAGAGGAAGACAGATTTAGAGCCCGAATCTATGTGCCTCTGTAACACTGCCAATATTCAGAGACCATCAACTGGGGTTGAAAGATGAGAATAAATGAAGTCAGGGGTCAGAATATGTTGACTTAAATCCTAGCTTTTCCATTCTTAAGCACCATGATGTGAATCGTCTCAACTGTCTTAATCACTTTACGTGTTACAGCACCAAGACATACAGATTAGAAATTTTAGATTACACTGTCCTAACTTCACATGATCAAGAAGCTCCTGCAGAGCCATTGGTCTAAAAATCATACTGCTCTCTTGGTATAAATATTTTTTGAGAATCCATAGGAAAACTGAATTGCATTCATTTTTCTCTGCCCAACTTCTGTCCTTTTAGATATACTTGTGTGCGTACAAGCTAAGTCGCTTCACTCGTGTCCAACTCTTCGTGACCCCACGGACTGTAGCCCTCCAGGTTCCTCTCTTCATAGGATTCTCCAGGCAAGAATATTGGACTGGGTTGCCACGCCCTCCTCCAGGGGATCTTCCTGACCCAGGGATGGAACGCGCATCTCTTGCATCTTAAGCATTGGCAGGCGGCTTCTTTACGACAGTAAGAGAGCCACATTTTTACATTTCCAAGTTGTCTAAGGGTGCCTTATTGAAACCCCTAAATAACCAAAACCAGTAGCTGTTTTCTAAGGAAATCAGTAAAGCCATAGATGAAACTATCGCTAGTTGGCCCCTGGGCCTATCTTAAGTGGAAAGGTTTCAATTTTGATCTATGAAGATTGAATCTCACCATTTGCCTTCACACAAAAAATGTTTCTTCATTTTTTAAAGTTTCAATGCTCATAGTTTTAATTAATAATAATTAAAAAAATTTTTATTTTCTACTTTCTAATACTGTATGATTCAATTGCTTTTAGTAAAGTCACAGATTCAAACAATCTTCACTTCAATCAAATTTAGACATTTTCATTACCCCAAAAAGAAACCTCACACTCTATAGCCATCTATCTATCCCCTAGCTCTGGGCTACAGCTAACATGCCTTCCGTTTCTATCAATTTGCTATTCTTGATATTTCAAATGAATGGCATCATACAATACGTGGTGCTCTGTGACTGATTTCTTTCACTAGCATGATGTTTTCAAGGGTCACCTATGCTTAGTGTGTATCAGTAGGTATTCTTTTTTATTTAAATTTAGAATTTTCTTTTGTATAGTTCACTCCCCTTCAACACAATTATATGCCCATATACACATATAAACACATATACATATACGCATATATGTGCATATACAACTTCCAAAGACAGCGGGAAGGCAATCAAGGCTTCAGGGGACAGTATGAGGGCAACCAAGGTGTCACGGGACAGTGGGAAAGAAGTAGAAGCTTCAGAGGACAGCGATCAGGAGGTGGCAACAAAAGTAACAGATCCTAAAACAAAGGCCATAAGCGGAGTTTTAATAAAGCATTTGGACAGTAATTTGAAGTAGAGGATTTATTTGGCAAAAACAGAACTATGTTCAGCAACGTGGAACTGAACATTATTTTTCATACAAAGTTAAAAGCACATTGTATTTCCTTCCTGACCACTTGCCCAGTCCCCATCTCTTAGAGAGAGAAAAGCTTCATCTAAATTATTTCCTCTGATTGATGACTGTCATTTATAACTTTATTGCTACTTCTGGCTTGGATATTCCTTTGGGAAAGGTGTATGGATTCATTACATATTCTAATGTATTGTCTATAGATTATAAGATAAAATCAAGCATGTATCAGCTATATTTTTAAGCTGACCTGTCTTTATACTTGAAATGTCTCTTAATAATAGGTTTCCCTGGTGGCTCAGATGGTAAAGACTCTCCTGCAATGCAGGATCCCTAGGTCAGGAAGATCCCCTGGAGAAGGAAATGGCAACCCACTCCTGTAATCTTCCCTGGAGAATTCCATGGACAGAGGAGCCTGGCAGGCTATAGTCCATGGGGTTGCAGAGTCAGGCATGACTGAGCAACTATCACTCACACAAATATATATACACACACAGAGAGATATCAGTTTTTCAGTTATAGAAGACATTTTAGCTGATTTATGCAGTTATAAAATCAATCTTTAATATTCTTATATGTGTTATTAAGTGATAAACAAAGGGCAAGGGGATAAAAATATTTCACTACCAAAGGCAGGTGGTGCTGGTGACAGAATGGGGCAATTCTATGTAAAAAGAAAAATACATCTGCAGAGTGGAATGGGAAACAGCAGGTGCCAATGACTTCACTGCCACATGTATCCTTATAATTCTAATTAGCTGTGCACAAAGTTCATTTGAGGAACAGGAGGAGACTGTGCTCTTCAACACCTGCGTGAACATCCCCTTCCATCAAATTATAGGATGCTTTCTTCCTGGAGTTTCATCTTTAACTGTACATTTTCAATGTGCCGCAGAAAAAAACAAACCACTTACGTAAAATTGCTTTGATGTGGTGGTAGGTTAGAGAGATTTTTAAATTGCTGCCAATTTTTAAATTGGCTGTGAATTAAATCAGTTTTTAGTAATTACTAATACCTAGTTTTATTTGACTTAATTCAAAAGTCTGTTTCCAAAATAAATAAAGAACTGATGAACCACTGTGTAAAGCTAATCTTATCTTTTTTAATCTCCAGAGTCTGGAAACTGATTTGAGGGTATGGATTTTTTAAAAAGAATAATACTTCATTAATAGTACCATGGATATTTCAAACTAACTGATTTATTAAAATAAATTTTAAAAGAATAAGCAAAACCAACATAATTTGCAAGATATAAATATTTTATTCTATGATACCTATAGCAAAGCATATTTTTCTTCATTGCTATTTTAAGTTGAATGAATAAGAAAAGAAAAATTAATAGTTCATATCCCTGGACTCATGTTGCAAAGCATCTTATTTAAAGTGTATGTTCTGTAATTGAAAACCTGGCCTCTTTTTGCTTCTCACTGATACCTGAGATATAAAGCTTTCAGGTATGTGACTATGATGCCCACCTCTCAAATGGACCTTGGCTTCCATTGCACTCTCCCATGACATTTTTACAGCAAAGGCTGAAGAGTTTGGAAGCAGTTCATGCTTCACTGTCTCTGTAATATGAAGAAAGTCCATTCCCCTGGTGGATTTTTGCTAGGGCAGAGTGGAAAGATTTCTTAAGATTCCAGTGGAAAGCATTCTTCTCATAAGGGAACCATGTAAATTTCTTATGAAATTTTTCTACATAAAGCCCAGGGAGGCTCAGCAACCATCAACTACACTTACCAGAGGATTCATAGACTAATGACTGATTTTTTGTTCAGTTTTCCGATGTGGAAACTGGGAAAACTTCTTATGTGCCAGCAATTTGACACTTATCAAATATCAGCTTAATGAATGAGGCATAATTCCCCCCTTTTTACAGATATGAAAACTGAGGTTTACATACCTGCCCCATAGTTATGCAGATGGTAAGGGATATAAGCATACCTGAACTCCTTGATTTCAAAACACACCAAATTATCATGCTATCATGCCTCTCAAGCAAGCTATAAAAGGAAATGTCCCTGTGGGTTCAGTCTGATCTCTCCTGGACTCCAAATTTAGTATTAAGCTTAAATTTAGCTAAGCTTAAGCCCAACTGTTTCTTTTTTTACACATCTATGTGGAGACCTTATAACCCAACTAGTTGAAATTTTAAATCCTTTGCTCTATTTTCAGATGAGGAATCAAAACATATGTGGCAATGATTTTGATCACCTATTCAGATTTCTTCTCCTTTAGGTGTAAATTCTGTAACTCAGGGTAAGATTCTCCTAGGTTCAAGGGTAAAACCAGAGTAGTTTAAATTATTAGCATGTGAATTCCCCTGGCAATTGTCAGGGATGCAGGCTGGAGAGTTTAATGCGTCCTAAATTGGCTCAGACCACAGATAACGAAATGCTGCTGGCAGCTTTCTTACTACCACTGGAGAAACCAGTCTTAGAATGAGGACCCAGCCTAGGGCGGCAGAACAACCTAGAGCCTTGATGACATCATTAAACCATTATTGGTGCCTTGCCTAGAGCCTGCCTTACCTTTAAAACTCTTGTTTTTGTTTTTTCTCTAATAATTTGTTTTATTGTTAAATCAATTTGAGTCAGTATGTTTTCTTATTTGCAGCCTAAAACATTCTGAATGATACACTCACTGTACATCAGTTTTTCTTTTAGGAAACGTAGTTGTTGATTATATTGGCTAAATCATTTGTTTCCCTTTGGGGATGCTGAAACCTATAAAGGAAAGTTTCCATTTTCTGACCTTTCAAAAAGTATTTGGAACACAATGCACAAAATTTAGCTGATCAAGGAAACAGCCAAATTATAACACAAGCAAATTTGAAGTTTATGATACCTAGGGAGAAAGAAAGAACTCAAAACGAAAGGGAACTGGTAATTCAGAGTCAGTACATAAATAATGGCTCAGAGTGGCTCTCAAGGGAATCATCCACCATATTATATCTCCAGCAAAACATAAAGCTGAAACTACTTAAGATGCCATAATATTTTCAGAATTAGGTATTGGCTAAGGGTCCTTGACAAATTCTGGCTTGGATATTCACAAGATAATAAAAATTTAGCGACCAATAATCCTCTTGCATATTTTCTTTTGAAGTGTTGATATGTTGTTCATAGAAAACTACTTTCTGTGTATGGACATTTTTTTTTTATTTGAATAAATTATTTTGAATTGTGCAAAGCTACAAGCCAAAATGTTTCTACATATGAATTACAAATCCAACAGAAATAAAGGAGACCTCGGGGAAATACACCACGTCATCACCTTTGCAAGATTTTTTTCAGAAGCCACCACTGAGGAAGGAAAGACAGATTTCTCTTTTCTTTGCTCCAGCCACCAAGCCTCTTCCCTCCATTCTTTGAAACTCTTTCTTAAGTGGAAAATCGGATCTCTCAGAATTGTGAAGATGTGCTCAACTTTGTAGCCTTATGGTGCAGCACATTGCCTGGCATCTAGTAGCGGATGGATGAGCTTTTCTGGTGGCTCAGTATCTGCCTGCAATGCAGGAGACTTGCAGGAAAAGTGGGTTCAACCCCTGAGATGGGAAGATTCCCTGGACAAGGGAAAGGGATCCCATGTTCAAATGAGACTGGTGGGCTACAGTCCATGGGGTTGCAAAGACTAGGAAATGACTTAGCGACTAAACAACCAATAGAGGTTGGATAATATCAAACACTAGATTGTGAAAAACAGATGTGTGTTCTAACAGATGTGTGGTCTTCCAAAGACCAAAGCATTGGACACTTGTTGATCCTAACAAGTATATGTTAAATGTATAGGGGCACTTATACTTAAGCAGATTCTCAATGCATGTTTATTAAATATATATACAATTCATGGCCGTGTGTCAACATTTGCAAATTTCCTTGGTTCTTTTCACTGAATTTATCAAGTATTAGCTAAATATTTATCAACTTTAACGATACCTCATTTAATTAAACATGCTAAAAGAATCGAATGGAGCAGAATTCTGGAAATGTTTCTGTGATTTCCTACTTATGTGACTTTAACCATGATATTTCATCTTCCTGAGACTCACACTCAGCATATATTACGTAATGTGTGCAGGGGGAAGCAAAGAGATAAAGCTGTACTGGTATCTGGCATAGGAAAAAGAGTAAATACATAGTAGCATCTTTTTTGCTTACTAGTTCTTTTTTGAAAATAACTATGCCATAAAACCTACCCTTTTAAGGAGAATAATTCAGTAAGTTTTAGTATATTCACAAGATTATGCTTCCCAAACTCCATTTGGTACCCGCTACATCCCATATGGACTCCTGGTCTCTGGCAAACACTGGTCTACTCACTTTCTCTATGGACTTGCATATTCTGAACATTTCATATAAATGGAACTACACAATATATGGCCTTTTGTGTCTGACTTCTTTACTTGTCATAACATTTCCAAGGTTCATCCAGTTTTAGCTACTTTATTCACTTTTAGGACTGAATAATACTCCACTGTTTGCATATACCACATTTCTTTCTTCATTCATTAACTGATGAACATTTGAGTTGTTGCTGCTTTTGGCTACTGTAAATAATGCCAATAAATATTTGTGTATAATTATTTTTGAAGATATACTTTAATTTCTCTCATGTATATAAATAGGGTCATAAAGAAACTTTATGTTTAACTTTATTGAGGAACTGTCAAACTCTTGTAAATCAGCTGCTTTATTTTACATTCCCATTAGTAATGTATGAGGGTCTGATTTCCCCACCACTTCATCAATAGTTATTCCTTTCTTTCTTATTATAGCCAACCTAATGGGTTAAAAATGGTATTTCAATGTAGTTGTTTTGATTTGCATTATTTATGTTTTCCTGATGTCTAATAATTTTGAAAATGCCTTCCTATGATGACTGGCCATTTCTACATCTTTGAAGAAATATATATTCAAATGCTTCATCCATTTTTGACTGGGTTTTTTGACTTTTAATAGTTGAGTTGCAAAATTTCTTTATATGTTCTGAATACTAGATCCTTATCAGATAATTGAACAGTACAATAAATATTATTACATTGCATTTTTGTTAAGTGATTTAATATATTTAATATTAATTACAGAATTACTATTTACCATAACAATTAATTGGGATTCTCTGGTAGCTCAGATGATAAAGAATCTGTCTGCAATGAAGGAGACCCAAGTTCGATCCCTGGGTCAGGAATTAGTAATCATTCCTTAATAATATGATATTAATATAGATTAATATCAGAAAAAATAAACTAAAAGGCAAAAAAACTGTTGTTAGAGTTAAAGAAGGGCATTTTAATGAAAAACAGTTATTGCTTAACCTCCAGTTATTCTTTGGTTACTATTTGCTTGGTATGTATTTTTCCAATCTCTTACTTTAGACCAATTTTTGTCTTTGAATCTAAAGTATGGCTCTTGCAAATACTGTGTATTTGGATCACATAAAAAATATTCTGTCAAATTAGCCTTTTTATTAGAGTGTATAACCTACTTCCATTTAACATAATTAATGGTAAGTATAATTCGTACCTGCCATTTTGCTATTTATTTTACATATGTCTTGAGTCTTTTTTGTTCTTCTCTTTCTTCATCACTGCCTTATTTTTTGTTAAAAACTTATTTCCCTATGTATCTTTTTCATTTCCATATGATTATTTTACTATTTTTTGTGTTATTTTCTTAGCAGTTGCCCTGGGGATTATAATTAAAGCTTACAGTGATCTACTTTGGATTAATTTCAACTTAAGTTCACTAGCAAACAAAACTTTGCTCTTATATATTTCTATTACCTCCCCCTCATTTACTGTCATGCAAGCTAAATTTCTACACAGTGATGCTCATAAACACAATTTTATAACCATCGTTGCTTTGTGCAATTATCTTAAAAATCAGATATGATTTTTAAAAAGAAGCTACAAAGAAAAATACATTTACACTGTATGTTTACATTTAAATATATTATTACCTTCATTGGTTTTCCTTTCTTCTTGTGGATTCAAGTTATTGCTAGTGTGCTTCCATGTCAGCGTTCAGTTCAGTTCAGTTCAGTCGCTCAGTCGGGTCCGACTCTTTGAGACCCCATGAATCACAGCACGCCAGGCCTCCCTGTCCACTATGGTTTTTCCAGTGATCATGTATGGATGTGAGAGTTGGACTGTGAAGAAAGCTGATCACCGAAGAATGGATGCTTTTGAACTGTGGTGCTGGAGAAGACTCTTGAGAGTCCCTTGGACTGCAAAGAGATCCAAACAGTCCATTCTAAAGTAGATCAATCCTGGGTGCTCATTGGAAGGACTGATGCTAAAGCTGAAATTCCAATCCTTTGGCCACCTCATGCGACGAGTTGACTCACTAGAAAAGCCTCTGATGCTGGGAAGGATTGGGGGCGGGAGGAAAAGGGGATGACAGAGAATGAGATGGCTGGATGACATCACTGACTCGATGGACATGAGTTTGAGTGAACTCCGGGAGTTGGTGATGGGCAGGGACCTGGCGTTAGGGTCTTCCTATAATTCTTCCAGGACTGGTTTGCTAGTGGCAAATCCTGTCAGTTTTTGTTTACCTGGAAATGTTTTTCTGTTACATTTATGATGGGTATAGAATTTTGGGCTCAGTATTTTTTCTTTTGGCACAGTGCATAATCATTCTATTGTATTCTTGTCTCAAGGACTTCCATTGAGAATATGAGTGCCCCCATATTGAGGTATTTTGTCCAAAATGAATCATTTCTCTCCTGCTGCTTTCAAGTTTTTCTTTGGCTTTCAAAAGTGCAATTGTGATATATCCTGCTGTGTATTTATTTGAGTTTATCCTGTTAAGGTTCATTTGGCTTCTTAGATGATATATTAACACTATTCATTATATTTTGGGAGTTTTCAGTCATTATTTTTTCAAATATTACTTCTACTCCCATCTCTTTTTTTTCCTCTGAGCCTCATATAATGCATATATTAATAAACCTAGTGGTAAACCACAAGTCTCTCAGGCTCTTCTCCTTCTTTTATTCTTTTTTCCTTTTGTTTCTCAAACTGGATAATCTCATCTGATCTACGTTCAAATTACTGCTTTGTCTTCAAATTGAAGATTAAGACTCTATAGTGAATTTTTCACTTCACTTATTCTACTTTTCCATTCTAGAATTTCTATTTTTTAATAATTTTATTATCTTTCTATGCTCACACTTTCATTTAGTACTTTACAAGTGGTTTATTATAATTCTCTGAATATCTTGAAATTTGATTTAAATTTTTGTACTATAAGCAAAAATTCTAGACTTCTTCTGGGATAGTTTCTGTATGCTTCCCTTTTTTCCTGTGTGTGACTCACTTTCTCATGTGTTTACATGTCTTATAGTTTTTTAAATGATCATTTTAAATAAGGTAACGCTGCAGCTCTGTGCATCAGATTTTTTTTCCTTCCTCAATGTATACTGTTGCTGCAGTTTGTTGTTGGCATGGTTGTTGGTAAATTCTTTCAAGTCTGTATTCTTTGTTGCATATAGCCACTGAAATGTGTGTGTGTGTGTGTGTGTGTGTCTGTGTGTGTCTGTGTTTTGCTTAGTGGTCCTGTAATGATTATGCACATATTTTCTCAAATGCCTACAAGCCATAGTCTTCTCATCTTTGCCAAGGGCTCTGTGCATTTTGGGGTATGCTCTCAATTCTCAGCCAAAAATTTTACTCTGTATTAGACTTTATTTCCTGTATATGTATACATAGAGCCTTAACACTGGACAGAGGTGAAACCTTATTACTATATCAGGTCTTCAGGATCCACACAGCCACAAGAATGTGCACAGCTCTATATGCATATAGCCTTCTATATTCACAGAAATACAGCAGAATTTTTTAGTTTCTTGTGGACATCTCATTTCTCAACTTTTCCCTTTATGCTTTTTGTTAACCTATTGTTTGATTCAACTATGTTCAACCATCTCAGGCATCCTGAGATATTAAACAACTGTATCTGATTTTTATCTATTTACTTATTTTTTTGATAAATGCTTCTGAAGAAAGGGATGGTCACACCGTCAAACTCTGAATCAGGTCAAAGATGGCTTTGTGAATTGAGTCTTCTGGAGAATCACTGCAGGTATTCTCCAGTTAAGTTGCACATAATGGCAACTTCCTGATAATGGGATTTTGAAGTAGCTCCAATCAAGTTCTACTACCTTCAGTGACTACCAGGATGCTATTTTTCACCCGTTTCAGAGATGAGGAAGGGATTGAGGACAGGCAAAGTTAAAATCCAACAGAGTCTAATATGTTCTTACTGGGGTTATTCAAGAAAGCTGTTTCTCTTGGATTAACACTCTTCAGATTGTTGAAAGTCTTTGGATAATTTCCAGAGCCTAAAAAAAGCTGATTCTGATTATTTTCCCCAAGTTTTAGAAGTTACTTTTCTGTCATTTTTGTTGCCATTACCCCAACTATATTTTTTTTAAATCTCTGATTCATCAATTTGGGGACAATTATAAAAATCAACCCCTATATGGTGACATAGCCCCATTTGCCAGCTCTTAGAATGTTTCATTGCCTTATCTGTACTCTACGAGTTAACACAGGCTCTACATAAGTCCTGATGTCCAAGGTTTTCTTCAAAGAAAACAGAATTGCTTAAGCTGGAAATACAGAGAAGAATTCTAGCCCAGGAGAATTTATGTTTATTTATCATATATTTCATGGTAAGATGAAGGTAAAAGGAAAATAAGCCCAAAGTTGTAATTTATATCTTAAAACTAATTTTAGGAAATTAAAAGTACAATATAAAAAATCTGACAAGCAATCTAGGATCATAATCTGAATGATGTCATTTGGAAAGTAAAGAAAAGTATATACCATATCCTGGGGAATATTTAGACACAGTGTTGTTGAGCTTTTGTATGTGTGTGTCCACACATGTGCCTATTTTCCTAACACTCAGAGTTTAAGAACCACTGTGTCTAAAATTTGACAGTATAGTACATGGGACCATGCTAGATACTGCCCTGCCTTAATCACTTAATCTTTACAAGAATCAATAAAAGGTAATATTCTGAATGCGTAAACTGAGGCTTCAGGTATTTAAATATTGATCAAATATATACATCAAGTAATCAATTAACTAACATTTGAACCCAAGTCTAACTTAGTGTTCCCCATAGAGCTCTTAGTGCTCAAGAAGAAGTACCAATAACAATTCTCCCTTTTGGATACACTAATTTCATTGATTGGAAAATTGTAAAAGAAACTTTCTATTTGCAAGGTGGTGATCTTAGAACAAAGACCAAGACTGCTTAAAGTGCAGTGAGAGAGACAGATAAGGAATTAGGCAAATAATATTAATAACACTGTGCTAGGAGACAGGGACCAAGACCATCCCCATGGAAAAGAAATGCAAAAAAGCAAAATGGCTGTCTGAGGAGGCCTTACAAATAGCTGTGAAAAGAAGAGAAGTGAAAAGCAAAGGAGAAAAGGAAAGATATAAGCATCTGAATGCAGAGTTCCAAAGAATAGCAAGGAGAGATAAGAAAGCCTTCCTCAGCGATCAATGCAAAGAAAGAGAGGAAAACAACAGAATAGGAAAAACAAGAGATCTTTTCAAGAAAATTAGAGATATCAAGGGAACATTTCATGCAAAGATGGGCTCAATAAAGGACAGAAATGGTATGGACCTAACAGAAGCAGAAGATATTAAGAAGAGGTGGCAAGAATACACAGAAGAACTGTACAAAAAAGATCTTCATGACGAAGATAATCACGATGGCGTGATCACTCAATTGGAACCAGACATCTTGGAATGTGAAGTCAAGTAGGCCTTAGAGACCATCACCACGAACAAAGCTAGTGGAGGTGATGGAATTCCAATTGAGCTATTTCAGATCCTGAAAGATGATGCTGTGATAGTGCTACACTCAATATGCCAGCAAATTTGGAAAACTCAGCAGTGGCCACAGGACTGGAAAAGGTCAGTCTTCATTCCAATCCCAAAGAAAGGCAATGCCAAAGAATGCTCAAACTACCGCACAATTGCACTCATCTCACACGCTAGTAAAGTCATGCTCAAAATTCTCCAAGCCAGGCTTCAGCAATATGTGAACCGTGAACTCCCAGATGTTCAAGCAGGTTTTAGAAAAGGCAGAGGAACCAGAGATCAAATAGCCAACATCCGCTGGATCATGGAGAAAGCACGAGAGTTCCAGAAAAACATCTATTTCTGCTTCATTGACTATGCCAAAGCCTTTGACTGTGTGGATCACAATAAATTGTGGAAAATTCTGAAAGAGATGGGAATCCCAGACCACCTGACCTGCCTCTTGAGAAACCTGTATGCAGGTCAGGAAGCAACAGTTAGAACTGGACATGGAACAACAGACTGGTTCCAAATAGGGAAAGGAGTATGTCAACGCTGTATATTGTCACCCTGCTTATTTAACTTCTATGCAGAGTACATCATGAGGAATGCTGGGCTGGAATCAAGATTGCTGGGAGAAATATCAATAACCTCAGATATGCAGATGATATCACCCTTATGGCAGAAAGTGAAGAGGAACTCAAAGGCCTCTTGACGAAAGTGAAAGAGGAGAGTGAAAAGGTTGTTTTGAAGCTCAACATTCAGAAAACAAAGATCATGGCATCTGGTCCCATCACTTCATGGGAAATAGATGGGGTAACAGTGGAAACAGTGTCAGACTTTATTTTTTTGGGCTCCAAAATCACTGCAGATGCTGATTGCAGCCATGAAATTAAAAGACACTTACTCCTTGGAAGGAAAGTTATGACCAGCCTAGATAGCATATTAAAAAGCAGAGACATTACTCTGCCAACCAAGGTCCGTCTAGTCAAGGCTATGATTTTTCCCGTGGTCATGTATGGATGTGAGAGTTGGACTGTGAAGAAAGCTGATGGCCGAAGAATTGATGCTTTTGAACTGTGGTGTTGGAGAAGACTCTTGAGAGTCCCTTGGACTGCAAGGAGATCCAACCAGTCCATTCTAAAGGAGATCAACCCTGGGTGCTCATTGGAAGGACTTATGCTAAAGCTGAAACTCCAGTACTTTGGCCACCTCATGCGATGAGTTGACTCACTGGAAAAGAGTCTGATGCTAGGTGGGGTTGGGGGTAGGAGGAGACGGAGAGGACAGAGAATGAGATGGCTGGATGGCATCACCGACTCGATGAACATGAGTTTGAGTGAACTCCGGGAGTTGGTGATGGACAGGGAGGCCTGGCGTGCTGTGGTTCATGGGGTCGCAAAGAATCGGACACGACTAAGCGACTGACCTGAATTGATACTAAAAAAAAGACACATAAATGAGAGGCCATAACAGAGGGAGCTGATTTAGACTGTGGGTTTAGCAAACAATGAATTGATTATGTGACATTTATCCTAAGGTTTGAAGGGTGAGTAGGAAGACACATCATGGAGAAAGGACACTAAGCTGGGAAGAGATTCTGACAACAAAAAGCAGAGTAAATGAAATGCCATGAGTGACAGGGAAGGCAGATCAAAAGAAAGCTCAAGAACTCAGCAGAAGGGCAAAGATCATGCTTGGATTTATAGGCGACAATAGCAATATTTACTTTCCCAACAAAAATTTTGAAAACTCTGTAAAGAACTTTAAGCAAGATAGTGATATAATAAGGTTAAATATTACTCTGAATGGGACCTTTCTGGAATTGTTGTACAATTTATTGTGGGTCTGTAATTATTTCTTAATTATTTCTCTTTTTAAAGTAATGCACAAATGGACCAAAAAGATTCATTTTACTAAGTCATAAACAATAAACTGAAGGCAACAAAGGGCAGGATATGTGTGGGCAAGGGGTAAAGCAGAATCAGAGGAAGCAGTTAAAAGCCTACCACAGTGGTCTGGTGAAGGTGTTAAAGGGAAAGCCAGAAAAAAGGGTGTGTGTTTAGTTCCATATCTCACCTGGAACTAAAACCTTTATGAAGAGAAAGAATGAGAAGAATCTATCAAAAGGGACTCCCATGTTTCCTTCGTTAAGTGTTTAAATAGTGACATTTCCTGAGAAGGATAAATAAAGAGAAACAATATTACTGGAGGATGACTAGAAAATAGATTTGGGATGTACAATGTTTGAAATGCTTCTAAAACATCCAAATGTTGATGTCAAGTAGACAGTGGGATACACAGGTTTCAAACTCAAAAGATGTGAATATGCAAGTCTTCAGGTATAGGTAATGTTTAAAGCCATGGAGGTCTAAGTTCACCAGTGGTAAAAAAGTAGAGTCAGAAAAGAGGTAAAAAGCCAAGTTCTAAGGAACAATAATATGTAAAGATTGGATAGATCAGGGAAGTTCATAAAAGGAGATGAAAAACTTTTACTAGTGAAGGATTTATATTCTAAGGTAAGAGATTCAATAGCCAAAGTCAAACACCAGCTCTGGATTAGTTACCGAGTTTTCCATTATTAACTGAAACATCTAAAAGAGATACAAGCTTTACCAGTGGGTGTGTAAGATGTGTAACAAAGATTTTTCCACAGTGAGCAAATTGGAGAAGACTTTCATTTGCTTCTGGCTCTGGCATGAGGTTCCTCAGAAGGCCTGAAGCACCAAAGAGCCAACTTTCCTATAGCTGCTAGAATCCCTTCTGCTTGAACACATCCAGAGATTGGAGGTTGGTAATCTACCGCTTCCTGAGGCATCTTTGGAGAGCTGAAACTGTTAGGACACTCTTTCTGGTATTCAGTTAAAATCTGTCATCCTGTGGCTTCCATCCACCATCCTAATTTTACTCCTTGTGGCCACATAAAACCAAATTCTCTTTGTAACATGACAATGCGTCAAATATCTATGCAAAACTCTTGTGTCCCCCAAGACTTCTTTTCTCCTGGCAAAAATGTCACTGGTACCTTGCGTCATTTCTCATAAGGCATGATTCCGAATCAAGTCAAGTAAACTGTGCTCCGGTTTATACAACAAACACCTGTTATAAGAGACAGCTAACCCTATTAATAGGCTGAATTCATGTGATAAGGTTCAGACTTGTCTAGTTCAGTTCAGTTCAGTTCAGTCGCTCAGTCGTGTCCGACTCTCTGCAACCCCATGAATCACAGCACACCAGGCCTCCCTGTCCATCACCAACTCCCGGAGTTCACTCAAACTCATGTTCATCAAGTCGGTGATGCCATCCAGCCATCTCATTCTCCGTCGTCCCCTTCTCCTCCCGCCCCCAACCTTTCCCAGCATCATAGTCTTTTCCAGTGAGTCAACTCGTCACATGAGGTGGCCAAAGTATTGCAGTTTCAGCTTCAGCATCAGTCCTTCCAATGAACACCCAGGATCGATTTCCCTTAGAATGGACTGGTTGGATCTCCTTGCGGTACAAGGGACTCTCAAGAGTCTTCTCCAACACCAGAGTTCAAAAGCATCAATTCTTCGGCGATCATTTTTCTTCACAGTCCAACTTTCACATCCATACATGACCACGGGAAAGACCATAGCCTTGACTAGACGGACCTTTGTTGGCAAAGTAATGTCTCTGCTTTTTAATATATTATCAAGGTAGTTTAGGCAAAATCAGGTAATAAAAAGTTTTACAGTAATGAGACTCCATTTGACTTAAAATATGAAACAGGCTTTAAACACTACAATTCTGCTATGGGAGTGGCATAAATAGGTGGCCATAAACAGAAAATATTTGAAAAATATATTAATATTTCATCCCTGGAATATGCACACACACCCTTATTTAAAGCATAGCCAAAATATTATTATCCATATATACATATTATTAAATAATTTAATCTTTTTTTGAAGCAGTTCTTTTCATTTAGTTCACTGAATTTGGTGGGGTGGATTATCTTTGGCATTCCTGACCTCTGTTTTCACTACATTCACTTCAGATTTAGCATAAATGTGCAAGGCCACCATGTGTGAATTTTACTTCAATATGCCCTTGAAACTTGGATAAAAATAGTATGAAATCGTTTCTATGTCATGTTCAAGTCAATAAATATTTGTGAACCTACACTACTTCCAGGTCCTGTGAATGTTACTGGAAAAATGCACGTGCTCCAGCTCAGTCGCTGCAGTTATGTCTGACTTTTTGTGACTTCAGCCCACCAAGCTCCTCTCTCCATGGAATTCTCCAGGCAAGAATACTGGTGTGAGCTGCCATTCCCTCCTCCAGGGGATCTTCACAACTCAGGGATCGAACCTGCATCTCCTGCATCTCCCACATTGCAGGCAGTTTCTTTACTGCTGAGCCTCCAGGGAAGACCAGAAAAATGCATTTGCTCTTCCAAATACATTGTTCCATTTTTACTTTTTAAATTATTATTTTTTATTTATTTGGCTGCACCAGGACTTAGTTGAGGCGCGCAGGATATCTTTAGTTACAGCATAGGGAATGTTTAGTTGTGGCATGTGAACACTTAGGTGCAGCATGTGGATCTACTTTCCCAACAAGAGATCAAACTGGCTGCCTGCATTGGGAGTGCAGAGTTTTAGCTACTGGACCACCAGAGAAACCCCTTATTTTTACCCGTAAAGTAAATATTACTGCCTACCCCCCCCACCCCCATTCTAAAGATAAGAAAACTGAAGCTGAGGGATACAGAATTCGAAATCCAATCATCCTTTGTGATACAAAGACACTACCCTCAACTCTGGAAATACACATTTCAGAATGCAGTATTGGCTGGGGGTTTCTAAAAAACGGCTTAGAAATCTAAGTTCTCTGTTTTGAATTAAACATCTGTTTCTAGCAGACTGTGCAATCTTTGTCAAGTCACTTAACCTCTCTGTGCTTCAGTTTCATTAAGTTAAACAGGAATATTCGTATCTATGTCTTCATTTACTTGAGCATATAAGGAGATGTACATAATGCAATTTAGACAGTAAATTCTGGCGTATGGTATTAAGTACACAATAAATGGCAACTAAAGAGAATAAAACTGAAAATTAAAAGCTTTCACCTTCCTATAGGGGACTGATTATATATGTAAATACATAGCAAAAGAACTTATCTATTTCCTATTTCAGAAACAATTATCTCATACAAAAAAACTTTCCTGTTTTCTTCCTAATTCCAAGACAAATATTCTGCCTTTTCATGTTTCTTACTTTAAAATATTTATGGATCCCACTATTTTGAGAGATTTCATATAAATTCATCCCAACTGTTAAGTTTACCTCCAAACACTACATAACTCAATGATTGCAACTTGCTCTCAGACATAAAGCAGGTAGCTTGTATTAAAGTTATGCTAGACTTTGATTCTTATAACAAAATGCTGAGGTGCCCAAATGGAAAACGAAAAGTGCAATCTAGCTATATGTTCGGTATTTCAAGTTCTCTGTTTCAATTCAGTCAATTGCCCAAACCTGTACCTAGATTACCTGATGCCCCATGTATTCGGGAGGGGGTGGGGGTGGGAGTGTGTGGGAGGACATTTAAGCTGAATGGGGGTGGTTTGGTCATTCAGTCATGACTCTTTTAAACCCATGGACTGTAGACCACCAGGCTCCTCTGTCCATGGGCTGAGTACTAGCAGTCTTTTAAACAAAACAAGTCAAAATGTTCAAGTTTCAACCCATGTATTTGACATTATTTAAATATATCCTTTGTAAATCTGTTTAGTTGAGGTCCTGTAAATGTTAACAGGGCATTTTTGGCAAGCACAGCTAGAGACTCCTGCAGCGAACCATCTCTATCATCTCCCTTTGTACTCCTCAGGAGATTTTAATATCTATTCATAGGCATAAGGAAGTTTTAGTCAGGCTTAGGGCAGGGAGGACAAGTAGAGGAGTAAGCTTGACATTCATGAGGGTGGGGTCTTTTCTGTCTCTTTCTCTTTTAATTGAATAGATTTGAAATACTGTGTTCACTTCCATCTCCAGCACCTTGGACAGTGCCTGTTTGCCACAGCAAGCGTTCAAATTATTTAAGTCAAAGATACTTGGACAGTTAAGCAATACAATACGGAGGTTAGTGGAATGGAGTTAAAGTAACTGCTTAAAAGGAACTCTAGGTTCCACAAGCAGAGCTACTCTGCAGCCCAGATAGCAAAATATGTCACACAGTTGTCAAATACATCCATTTCTCCATCTCTAACTAGAACCCACCACTTTCCTGATATCCATGAACTTGGGAATCTGGAAACACTCTGGAAATGGTATTCCTAGTAGAAATGTTGACATTCTCATAGTGGCCAGTGCAAATGATGATGAAGTCTCTCTAAAAGACCTGGCAATGTGGAACATGGAATGGGACATGATTCAAAACACAGGGCTGACTAATGCTTGGGAACACACATTAAGTAATCTTTGAAGTAACTACCCCACCAATTACAAGATACACTTAGGGAACTATTTGGGCAATCAAACTTGTGGTGATCAAGTAATCATGGGCTCATGCCATAAAAAATTGGAAAATAAGAAGAAATAATGACCAAGTCTGTAATCACATCTAGTAGTTTCTGGGATATTTAATAACGTTCGATCTTGGATTTCCAAAGATCTGGGGAAATAAACGTGTGTTTTTTTTTTATTATTATCATTTTGAAGCTCTATGAATTTCTCAGAATTTTCAGGAGATAATGCTCACAGAACTGTTAAACTTTCCCCTTTGAAAAATTCATGTAAATTTAGTGTAGGAGCTATGCCTGAATTCTATAATTCAAAGAACATAGATACAGAAATAGTAACATTTCCTCAACATCTAAAAAACAACTTAGTTAAAATGTGAATCCACGTTTGAAGTTCAACTGTAATGTGGCTAATTCCAGAAACTTAATGTAACAAACGTCTTTCCTTTTATAGAAAACTTTTCATGGCTCTGCACAGGAAACATTACTCTCAGAGTTCCTTCAGTGTTAAGGTTATTGGAAGTGACAACTGATACAGATTAGCTAGGCATTCAAGAAGACATTTGCCATTGGCAATCACTAATAATAGACCAGGAATATTTACTTCTCCACCCAAAAGTGTTGTATATTGCCAACAGTCACAGATTCTTTGCAGTTTTTCCCATCAAGAATCAGGTATTATTTCCCCACCACATATTCAATGTGGGCTAGCCCTGTGACTTTATTTGACAACAGAATGAAGCAAGAGGGACTTCGGGTAAGTTCTGAACCTAAGCCTAAAGGTATCTTGAAGTTTCTGCTTTTGCTCTCTTGGAAGGTCAACATGTGAATATGTGAACATGTGAATACGCCTTCACAGTAAACATGTGAATACGCCTGGGTATTCACGATAAAAAACCCTATAGACTGATACAGCTTTCCCACCTGAGGCTCCAAACCTGTAAATCTGCACATCCCAAACAATAGGATAAAGAAAATTAGAGACGATTCAAACGAATGGAAAGATATCCCATGTTCTTGGATCAGAAGAATACTGGTAAGATGGCCATACTATTCAAAGCAATCTAAAGATTTAATATGATCACTATGAAAATATTCATGACTTTTTCTCAGAACTAGAACAAACAACCCTAAAATTTATATGGAACCATGAGAGACACAGAACTGCCAAAACATCCTGAGGAAAAAGAGCATAACCCTGTCAGACTGCAGACAATACTACTAAGCTACAGTCATCAAAATAGCTTGATATTGCACAAAAACAGACATACAGTTCAATGGAACAGAATAGAGAACCCAAAAATAAACCCACAAACCTATAGTCAACTAACATATTAATGTGACAAAGGAGGCAAGAATATACAGTGAGGAAAAGGCAGTATTTTCAGCAAGTGATATTGGGAAAGCTGCTGCTGCTGCTGCTGCTAAGTCGCTTTAGTCGTGTCCGACTCTGTGCGAGCCCATAGATGGCAGCCCATCAGACACCGCCATCCCTGGGATTCTCCAGGCAGGAACACTGGAGTGGGTTGCCATTTCCTTCTCCAATGCATGAAAGTGAAGCTAGACAGCCTCATAACTCAAAATGGTTTAAATATCTAAATATAAGATATGACACCATACAACTCCTAGAAGAGAACATAGGCAAAATATTCTAGGAAATAAATCATAGCAATATTTCCTTAGATCAGTCTTCCAAGGCAAAAGAAAAAAAAAAAGGAAAAGTAAACAAATGGGACCTAATTAAAACCTTTCCATGCCAAATGAAACAATCAATAAAATTTAAAAACAACCTGCAGAATGGGAGAAAATATTTGCAAATGATGCAACCCACAAGAGAAAATATACAAATAGCTCATACAACTCAACATAAAAAAAATTAAAAATGGCAGAAGACTTAAGTAGACATTTCTCCAAAGAAAACATTCAGATGACCAACAGGCACATAAAATGATGGCACACATTGCTAATTATTAGAGAAACTCAAATCAACACCACAATGAAATATTATCTCACATCTGTCATAATGGCAATTATCAAAAAGCTTACAAATAATAAATGGTGGAGATCATTTGGAGAAAAGGGAATCCTCCTATATTAGTGGGAATATAAATTGCTGCATCCACTATGGAAAACAGCATGGAGATCTCTTCTAGCAATCCTACACCTGGGAATATATCTGGAAAAGATTACAATTCTAATTTGAAATCTGTATGCAGGTCAAGAAGCAACAGTTAGAATCGGACTTAGAATAACAGACTTGTTCCAGATTGGGAAAGGAGTATGTCAAGGCCGTATGTTGTCACCCTGCTTATTTAACTTATATACAGAGTACATCATGCAAAATGCCAGGCTGGATGAAACACAGACTGGAATCAAGACTGCCGGGAGA
Source organism: Moschus berezovskii (assembly GCF_049115385.1). Lineage (NCBI taxonomy): Eukaryota > Metazoa > Chordata > Mammalia > Artiodactyla > Moschidae > Moschus > Moschus berezovskii. The sequence goes on along the minus strand of NC_142483.1, from coordinate 41,027,574 downwards.
AATATCAATAATCTCAGATACGCAGATGACACCACTCTTATGGCAGAAAGTGAAGAGGAACTAAAAAGCATCTTGATGAAAGTGAAAGAGGAGAGTGAAAAAGTTGGCTTAAAACTCAGCATTCAAAAACCAAGATCATGGCATCTGGTCCCATTACTTCATGGAAAATAGATGGGAAACAAAGGAAACATTGACAGGCTGTATTTTCTTGGGCTCCAAAATCACTGCAGATGGTGACTGCAGCCATGAAATTAAAAGACACTTTCTTCTTGAAAGAAAAGCTATGACCAGCCTAGACACCAAATGAAAAAGCAGAGACATTACTTTGCCAACAAAGGTTTGTCTAATAAAAGCTATGGCTTCTCCAGTAGTCATGTATGGATGTGAGAGTTGGACTATGAAGAAAGCTGATCACCGAAGAATTGATGCTTTGGAACTGTGGTGCTGGAGAAGACTCTTGAGAGTCCCTTGGACTGCAAGGAGATCCAACCAGTCCATTCTAAAGGAGATCAATCCTGGGTATTCATTGGAAGGACTGATGCTGAAGCTGAAACTCCAATACTTTGGCCACCTGATGTGAAGAACCAACTTATTTGAAAAGACCCTGATGCTGGGAAAGATTGAAGGCAGTAGGAAAAGGGGATGACAGAGAATAAGATGGTTGGGTGGAATCACCGATTCGATGGACATGAGTTTGAGCAACTCCAGGAGTTGGTGATTGACAGGGAAGCCAGTCAAGCTGCAATCCATGGGGTCACAAAGAGTTGGACAAGACTGAGCGACTGAACTGACTGACTAATTTGAAAAGTTACATGCACCCCAATGTTCAAAGAAGCATCATTTACCATAATCCCTTGTGGCTCAGCTGGTAAAGAATTCGCTTGCAATACTGGAGACCTGGGTTCAATACCTGGGTTGGGAAGATCCCCTGGAGAAGGGAAAGGCTACCCACTCCAGTATTCTGGCCTAGAGAATTCTATAGACTGTATAGTTCATGGGGTTGTAAAGAGTTGGACATGACTGAGTGAGTTTCACTTTCACTTTTTAAGACATGTAAACAACCCACATAATCTGCATGTCCATCAACTGATGATTGGTTTAAGAAGAGTATATAAAATGAAATATTTGTCAGTCTTAAAGAAGGAATGAAATATTGTCATTTGCAGCAATATGGATAGACCTAGAAATCATCACACCAAGCGAAGAAAATCATATAAAGACAAATATATATATTACATAGCATATATTCACTTATATGTGGAACTTATAAAATAACAGAAATGAATCTACATACAAAACAGAAAGAGACTCACACACAGAACAAACTTATGGTTACCAAAGGGGAAGGGGGGGTGGATAAATTAGGAGTACAGGATCGGCTGAAACAACTATACATAAAGGGCTTCCCTGGTGGTTCAGCAGTAAAGAATCCACTGCAACGCAGGAGATGCAGGAGACACAGACTCATTCCCTAGGTTGGGAAGATCCCCTGTAGGAGAAAATGACAATCCAATTCAGTATTCTTGCCTGGGAAATTCACGAACAGAGGGACCTGGCAGGCTACATTCCATGGAGTCCTAAAGAGTCAGACATGACTAAAGCAACTGAGCATGCATGCACTCGCTATACATAAAATAGATAAGCAACACGGATTTACTGTGAAGCATGGGAAATTACATTCTATTTTGTAATAATGTACAGTGGAAAATAATCAGAAAGTCCCTAGCCAGAGAGAGGGAGAGGAAGGTAAGGGAGAAGGAAAACAGGAAGAAATAATTCTGCTAATAGACACAGGATGAGATGGTTGGATGGCATCACTGACTCAATGGACATGAGTTTGAGCAAGCTCCAGGAGTTGGTGATGGACAGGGAAGCCAGGCAAGCTACAGTCCGTGGGGTCACAAAGAGTCAGACACGACTGAGCGACTGAACTGAATTGAATAGGCTCTCTGGAATCTATTTGGCTCTCCCTGCTAAACGATCTTACATCAATGTTGAGATGTCCAGTGCCCACACCCATCCACCCTAGCTGGCCTTCTCAAGAAGCATTTCATCCCAGGCCTCTTAAATTTTATTTCTCCTTGTTTGTCTAATTCTTGATGGAAATATGATAAACTCTTCTGGGACAGATGCTAACTGTTGATAAATCTTGTGTTTTTATCTTATCAGATAGATGAAAGCTAATTAAAATGCGTGGATTTTTATCATCAAATGAACTTTATTTTTTTTATTTTTTAATTTTTAATTGGAGGCTAATTATTTTACAATATTATATTGGTTGGTTTTGCCATACATTGACATGAATCCGCCCTGGGTGTACATGAGTTCCCCTTCCTGAATCGCCCTCCCACCTCCCTCCTCCCTTTATCCTCCCTCTGGGTCATCCCCGTGCACCAGCCCCAAGCATCCTGTATCATGAGTCGAATCTAGACTGGCGATTCGTTTCACATATGATAATATACATGTTTCAATGCCATTCTCCCATATCATCCCACCCTCACCCTCTCCCACAGAGTCCCAAACACTGTTCTAAACACCTGTGTCTTTTCTGCTGTCTCGTATACAGGGTTATCATTTCCATCTTTCTAAATTCCATATATATGCGTTAGTATGCTGTATTGGTGTTTTTCTTTCTGGCTTACTTCACTCTGTATAATAGACTCCAGTTTCATCCATCTCATTAGAACTGATTCAGATACCTTCTTTTTAATGGGTGAGTAATACTCCATTGTGTATATGTACCACTGCATTCTTATCCACTCGTCTGCAGATGGACATCTAGGTTGCTTCCATGTCCTCACTATTATAAACAGTGCTGCGATGAACATTGGGGTACATGTGTCTCTTTCAATTCTGGTTTCCTCGGTGTGTATGCCCAGGAGTGCGATTGCTGGATCATATGGCAGTTCTATTTCCAGTTTTTTAAGGAATCTCCACACAGTTCTCCATAGTGGCTGTACTAGTTTGCATTCCCACCAACAGTGTAAGAGGGTTCCCTTCTCTCCACACCCTGTCCAGCATTTATTGCATGTAGACTTTTGGATAGCAGCCATTCTGCTGCTGGTGTGAAATGGTATCTCACTGTGGTTTTGATTTGCATTTCTCTGATTATGAGGGATGTTGAGCATTTTTTCAAGCAAGCTTTATTCCCCACTACTATCACTACTGTACCTCACAGCTGAATGACTTTGGGCACGCTTACACACCACTAATCTTAAAGTTCTTACTCCTAAAAATGGGTTATTATCCACAATCTCAGTGTTTTTAAAAATTAAACATGTTGAAGTATGCCCCAAGGACCTAGAAACTAATAGATGATCATGAAATATTATCAAATCCCTTTCCAAAATAGTTGTAAAAATTTACAAAACTGTCTGTATCATTCCCATTTACCTTAGGCTGTGGAATCCTCCAGACACTGACTCTTTTCTCTCTTTTTGGTGCTAAATACTGTGCTAAATGTCTGGTTGATAAATGATGGAATTCATAAGATAAATAATCATTAAAGGAATAAATACAAACATTAATATTTACTCATCTCAACAAATGCCATTTTATCAAGCTGAAAGTCCTGAATTAGTAGAGAATTACTGTAGAAAGAATATTTTGCCTTGCTCTCAGCTGGGGAAAATATTAGCCAGTGTGTGACTTTCAGAAGTTTAGAGATACATTCAGAAGTGATAGCAGAAGCACAGTTTGAGGTTCTGATTATTATGGAAGGTTCTTTGACCCCTTCCTCCTGGCTGATTAATAACAATATACATTACTTATAATTACATTTCTGGATAATGGATTAATTTTAAGCAAGTTACGTAAGAATAAAATTAATTTGTGACCCCATAGACGGAAGCCCACCAGGTTCCCCCGTCCCTGGGATTCTCCAGGCAAGAACACAGGAGTGGGTTGCCATTTCCTTCTCCAATGTGTGAAAGTGAGAAGTGAAAGTGAAGTCGCTCAGTCGTGTCCGACCCTTAGCGACCCCATGGACTGCAGCCTACCAGGCTCCTCCATCCATGGGATTTTCTAGGCAATAGTACTGGAGAGGCTTGCCATTGCCTTCTCCGTTGTAAGATCTATAAGGGATTAATTAGGAGTGCCTTTCATACCTGTAGAAGCAGGAAGTGATGACATGCATACTGGTTTTTTGCTGATCTCTCAAAGGTCCTTGAAAGATTACTCTATGGTAAACCTATAACTCTTAGGCTGACTTTTGATCTCTAGGTTCAATAAAGTACTTTTAGAGTAGCATCCACAGAAAATAACAAAGGACAAAAGCATCATGAGACTAAGAGCTAAAAATGACTTTCCATCTTCCATCTTTGATGTGGGTGGCACTCAAGGGAAGGGAAAGGCTTTGTTTCTCTGTCACACAGTGTCTAAGCACAGCAGTCCTACATCCCAATGTCCTCAGGATTCATTGCCGTGGCATTTGTCCAGGATTAGTTATTCTAAAACAAAGCACTGTTGATTTGAACTGCATTAAAACAACCCTAGGCTTTGAAATACCATCACCTAGTACTTTCAGCTTCTACCAGGAATTTCCCAGCCATGCTGAAAGAGCAGTAAGCAGAGCTCATCTTAACAAAGACTAAATGTGAATGATCAACAGCATGTCCCACCTTGTCTTTCCCAAACCTTTCCTGAATGTAACAGAATTAATGTCAATTATCAAGTGCATATCCTGATACACTTGATAGTGAGATATCAGACCAAATGACCAACTTTTTCTGGTTTGAGTAGTGCTGGAGTTAGATTTGGCATTGTTGTTCTGCTGACCACTTAACCACCAGTCAGATATGCTGTGGTCCATGTCATGACTTAAGAGATATAAAAAGTCACCAGTTGGCAGGGACAGTGAACAACATGGGAAATTAGGGGTACAGGAAATATGTACAGTTAAGTTCAGATCAGTAACTCAGTCAAGTCTGACTCTTTGCAATCCCATGGACTACAGCACACCAGTCTTCCCTGTTGATCACCAGCACCCAGAGCTTGTCCAAACTCATGTCCATTGAGTCAGTGATGCCATCCAGCCATCTCATCCTCTGTCATCCCCAACTCCTCCTGCCTTCAATCTTTCCCAGCATCAGGGTCTTTTCTAATGAATCAGTTTTTCACATCAGATGGTTGAAGCACTGGAGCTTCAGCTTTAGCGTCATCCCTTCCAATGAATACCCAGGACTGATCTCCTTTAGAATGGACTGGTTGGATCTCATTGCAGTCCAAGGGACTCTCAAAGTCTTCTCCAACACCACAGTTCAAAAGCATCCATTCTTCAGCGTTCAGCTTTCTTTATAGTCCAACTCTCACATCTATACATGACTACTGGAAAAACCATAGCTTTGACTGGATGGACCTTGGTTGGCAGAGTAATGTCTCTGCTTTTTAATATGCTGGCTAGGTTGGTCATAACTTTTCTTCCAAGAAGCAAGCATCTTTTAATTTCATGGCTGCAGTCACCATCTGCAGCGATTTCGGAGCCCCCAAAATTAAAGTCTCCCACTGTTTCCATTCTTTTCCCATCTGTTTGCCATGAAATGATGAGACCAGATGCCATGATCTTAGTTTTCAAATGTTGGGTTTTAAGCCAGCATTCTCACTCTCCTCTTTCACTTTCATCAAGAGACTCTTCAGTTCTTCACTTTCTGCCACAATGGTGGTGTCATCTGAGTATCTGAGGTTATTGATATTTCTCCCAGCAATCTTGATTCTAGCTTGTGCTTCATCTAGCCTGGCATTTAGCATGATGTACTTTGTATATAAGTTAAATAAGCAGGGTGACAATATACAGCCTCGATGTACTCCTTTCCCTATTTGGAAACAGTCTGTTTTTCCATGTCCAATTCTAACAGCTGCTTCTTGATTTGTATACATATTTCTCAGAAGGTAGGTCAGGTGGTCTGGTATTCCCATCTTTTAAAGAATTTTCCACAGTCTATTGTGATCTACACAGCCAAAGACTGGCATAGACAATGAAGCAGAAGTAGATTTTTTTTTCTGGAATTCTCTTGCTTTTTTTTTTTATGATCCAAAGGATGTTTGCAATTTGATCTCTGATTACTCTGCCTTTTCTAAATCCAGTTTGAACATCTGGAAATGCTCAGTTGACATACTGTTGAAGCCTAACTGACTTTTTCAGCATCACTTTGCTAGTGTGTGAGATGAGTACAATTATGTGTTAGTATGAACATTCCTTGGCATTGCCTTTCTTTAGGATTGGAATGAAAACTGACCTTTTCCAGTCCTGCGGCCACTGTTGAGCTTTCCACATTTGCTGGCATATTGAGTGAAGCACTTGCACAGCATCATCTTTTATGATTTGAAATAGCTCAGCTAGAATTCCATCACCTCCACTACCTCTGTTAGTAGTGATGCTTCCTAAGGCCCTCTCGACTTCGCACTCCAGGATGCCTGGCTCTAGGTAAATGATCAAACCATCATGGGTATCTAGGTCATTAAGATCATTTTTTTTATAGTTCTGTATATTCTTGCCACCTCTTCTTAATAGTTTCTGCTTCTGTTAGGTCCATACCATTTGTATCTTTTAATGTACCCATCTTTGTATGAAATGCTCCCTTGATATCTCTAATTTTCTTAAAGAAATATCTAGTCTTTCCCATTCTGCTGTTTTCTTCTATTTCTTTGCATTGATCACTGAGAAAGGCTTTCTTATCTCTCTCTGCTCTTCTTTCCAATTCTGCACACAGATGGGTATATCTTTCCTTTTCCCCTTTGCCTTTCACTTCTCTTCTTCTCTCAGCTATTTGTAAGGCCTCCTCAGGCAACCATTTTGCCTTTTAGCATTTCTTTTTTCTTGGGGGTACTCTTGATCACTCCCTCCCGTACAATGTCCCAAACCTCTGTCCATAGTTCTTAAGGCACTCTATCAAATTTAATCCTTTGAATCTATTTGTCACTTCCACTGCATAATCATAGGTGATTTGATTTAGGTCGTACCTGAATGGTCTAGTGGTTTCCCCTACTTTCTTCAATTTAATTTGAATTTGGCAATAAGAAGTTTATGATCTGATTCATAGTCAGATCCTGGCCTTGTTTTTGCTGACCGTATGGAGCTTCTCCATCTTTGACTGCAAAGAATATAATCAGTCTGATTTCAGTACTGACCATCTGGTAATGTCCTTGTGTACAGTCTTCTCTTATATTGTTGGAAGAAGGTGTTTGTAATGACCAGTTCATTCTCTTGGCAAAACTCTGTTAGCCTTTGCTCTGTTTCATTTTGTACTTCATGGCCAAACTTGCCTGTTACTCCAGGTATCTCTTGATTCCTACTTTTGCATTCCAGTACCCTATGATGAAAAGGACATTTTTGGGGGGTGTTAGTTCTAGAAGGTCTTGTAGGTCTTCGTAGAACTGTTCAACTTCAACTTCTTTAGCATTAGTGGTTGGGATATACACTTGGATTACTGTGATACTGAATGATTTGCCTTGGAAATGAACAGAAACCATTCTGTCATTTTTGAGATTGCACCCAAGTATTGCATTTTGGACTCTTGTTGACTATAAGGGCTATTTCATTTCTTCTAAGGTATTCTTGCCAACAGTAGTATATATAATGGTCATCTGAATCAAATTTGCCTATCCCAGTCCATTTTAGTTCACTGATTCCTAAAATGTTGAGGTTCATTCTTGCCATCTCCTGTTTAACCACTTTCAATTTACCTTGATTCATGGACCCAACATTCCAGGTTTCTATGCAATATTGTTCTTTACAGCATCAGACTTGTCTTTCACCACAAGATACATCCATAACTGGGCATTTCCACTTTGGCTCAGTCTGTTCATTCCTTCTGGAGCTATTTTGCTCTTCTCCAGTAGCACACTGGGCACCTACCAACCTGCAGAACTCATCTTTCAGTGTCGTATCTTTTTCCCTTTTCTCCTGTGGAGTGTCTCCTGCAGAGGCACAGGTCAGCAGTAGCCTCTGTGGGGACAGGGGCTCTGGCTACAGCAGACCAGGGATGCACAGTGTGTGGCATAAATCCTCTTGGAGGAAGTCACCATCGGCCCCACCATTTAGTCTCCCAGCAGACAACCCACAAACTGGAGAACAATTACACCAAAGAAGTTCTCACACTATTGTGAAAGTTCTAGGGCTGACAACAGATTTCCCAACCTGAGGACCTAGCAAAGGGACTGAGAATCCCCAGGGAATTTGACTTTGAAGGCCAGTGAGATCTGATTACAGAATTTCCACAGGACTGGGGAAACAGACTCCTGGAGGACACAAATGAAACACTGAGCACACCAGGACCCAGGAGAAAGGAGCAGTGACCCCAAAAGAGACTGAGACAGACTTTCCTGTGAGTGTGCAAGAGTCTCTGGCGAAGGTGTGGGTCAATACTGGCTTACCATGGGGTCAGGAGCACTGAATACAACAGTTCTGGGAGCTGCGACATGCTGGGACAAGTCATTTTGAAGAAGGTTGCCATTACTGCTATTACCCTTACCATACTTAGGCCTCAGGCCAAACTACAGGGAGGGAACACAGCCACACCCATCAACCGAAAACTGCATTAAAGATTTACTGAGCATGGCCCTGATTCCCCTATCAGAGTGAGACCCAGATACCCCCACAGCCAGTCCCTCCTATCAGGAAGATTCCAGAAGCCTCTTATCCTTCATCACCAGAGGGAAGACAGAATGAAAACCACAGTTACAAAAAACTAATCAAACTGATCACATGGATCACAGCCTTGTCTAACTCAATGAAACTATGAGCCATGCCCTGTAGGGCCACCCCAGATTGTGGAAAGTTCTGATAAAACATGGTCCACTGGAGAAGGAAATGGCAAACCAAACCACTTCGGTATTCTTGCCTTAAGAACCCCATGAACAGTTTGAAAAGACATATGCACGGGTAATAGCAAATCAGAAATCCTGCTGCAGAATATAAAAACAGCAGTCTGACAACTGTCACTGTCACCTGAACCCCAAAAACAGAAAAGTTAATATCAGTGGTAAACTTTTAAGATTTCTGTCTGTTGCAATTCTCTCCAAATAAATCTAAAAATAAGACCTTTGTTGGCACAACACTTATAAAGACAAAAGGCATGAGACTGTTATGTTTAATAAAATAACTCTATACCAAACGTGCATAGTATTCCCGATATATCAATTTTATCCCAATGATATCACTATAATTGATATTATTTTATTTAAATAAACTCCCAGCTAATAATTTCAACACAGCCCAGAAATCAAAACACATTAAAATAATCAAAACTTAATCCATATAAAAGGCATGACACAGCACAGATTTAACCAGTTGTTTCCAGAGTTTAAGCACCCACTCCAGTACTCTTGCCTGGAAAATCCCATGGATGGAGGAGGCTTGTGGGCTGCAGTCCATGGGGTCGCTAAGAATCAGACACGACTGAGCGACCTCACTTTCACTTTTCACGTTCATGCATTGGAGGAGGAAATGGCAACCCACTCCAGTGTTCTTGCCTGGAGAATCCCAGGGATGGGGGATTCTGGTGGGCTGCCCTCTATGGGGTCGCACAGAGTCAGACACGACTGAAGCGACTCAGCAGCAGCAGCAGCAAGGATAAAACTAGAAAATTCCTCATCTTCACTGTGTCATGTGCCAGAAACTGTTAACAGCCCTGAATATATAGCAGTGAACAAGACAAATGGGCTCCAAATTTCCATACAACTTAAATTTTAGTAAGAAAAAAAATAATGAACCAAAGAGATTATTAAACAAACCAGTCATAGCTAATCAAGTGCCATGAAGGATATAAATTGTTAATCTAATACAGAAGAACCAGGTCTGAGGGCACCTGCTTTATATCAGTGTTTCAAGGAAGATCTTATTGAATGACACATCTGACATACAAGTGTATGGATGTGGGTGTAAAACATTTCAGGTAGGCAAGTCCAGCTAGTCGAACAGTGCTGAGCAGGGTATGAGTTTGATAATTCAGAAGAAAAAAAATTATCTTTATGGTTTGAGCTCTTGGATATCAGGAAAGATGAACAAATAGAGAGGAAAATGTTTCTTTGCCTTCTCTAGTGGAGTTTATGAGCTCCCCAAAACACCCAAGGCAGTGTTGAGACTATGCCTTCTGGCTTTCATGGAAAGCACAGAGAACTGATATACATAGGCTGCTGCTGCTAAGTCGCCTCAGTCGTGTCCGACTCTGTGTGACCCCATAGATGGCTAGAGCCTCACAAAGTTCAACATCTCTAGTAGATATGTTTTTCCCTGTGTTCCCCTTTCTCTTACTGAACTGTCTCCTCTGAAAACTTACTTATTAGGGCTTGAGGAGGTGGCTTTAATCATGGCAACCCTAAGGGAGAAGTTGCTGAAGCAATTAATGCTGGAGCTGAAGAACGTCATCTCCTTGTTTTGGATGGTAGCCTCAACTCAGATTCATAATGTAGACACTCTACTCCCCACCAACGCCATAACACATGCCTTCATGTATTGCCTTCACTGCAGGACTGGTTACATTACAACACTAGGTGAGCATTCTTCTCAAACATGAAAGTCTGTTATGTCAGGGAGTAAAAACACGTGGCTTGATGGTTATTGAGACCTAAACTTAGACTAGAGGGCAAAATTTTAAGGAAACTTTAGCTCAATCTTTCTAAAAAAGAGATTTCAACAATATAAACAAATAATTTTATATGATACTATGTTTTCCATCCCTGGAGGCATTAAAGCAACAGCTTTTGGGCTTGTAAGTGATGTCGCATAGAGAGAATCTTCTCCCTGTGAGAAAGATTGTTTTAGAAATGTCCTATGGTCCTTTCTATTTCTAAGAACCTGAGAAAGAGTCTATTATTAAGTGATTTACTGCAAAAACGGTTCCTGGTTGCATGAGAGAAAAAAGAATAGTTTCTCTGAAATGCTTGGGCTACTACTACATCATAGGTACAGTATGTATTTACCATGGATAGAGAAAATGGTATTGGTTGGTTGGGAGGTTTCTAAGATATCTGAGTCACTGGATTTGAGTCTTGGTTACATCACTTGGATCCAATTAGTCTTCCCTGAAAACATGAGCATTATAGCCATGAATATGAATTCAAGAATATGAATCTAGTTACTGTTAATCTTTTGAATTCTGTGTCCCACTTTGATGAGAAATTTCTTGCAATGTTCTTTCACTATCCTCAAATTAGGTTGAAGATAATAAATCCTACCTATATATATATAAAATCTCAAAACTAACAAATAATGTCACAACTATACTCAAAGGAGAAAAACAGCAGTGCTTTATAATCAATTAATTTCATGTCAATATGTAAATAAATTGACACAACTATACTGAAAAACACGCAGATGTATATCCTACAGGGAGAACCACTGGGAATATGACAATAACAAAGCAGACTAATTCCAAAGTGTTTTTATTAATGATCCAAAATCTGTAAACAGCGTAACTGTTAGCAACATGATTTTTTATAACAACAACTCTTGATAAAGTTTCTAAACAAAACAGAATACAATCTTAGCTCAGCTGACAGAGCAGTTCACCCCCCCAAAAATGCTGAGACTAGGCAAAATGTGTTTTCTTTTTATATGCACAATGAACCTAGGTTCTAAGTTCTGGTAATGATAAACAGAGTAGTCCAGGTGATATTAAAATGTCAGATAGAGGACAATTTTTAAAAATTATTTGTTTATTTATTTATTTTTGGCGATGCTGGGTCTTCATTGTGGCATGGGCTTTTCTCCAGTTGTGGCCAATGGGGACTATGCTAGTGGTGGTGTGTGGGCTTCTCATTGAGGTGGCTTCTGTTGTTGCAGAGCACAGGCTCTGGGACACTCAGGCTTCAGCAGTCGCAGCTCGTGGGCTCAGTAGTTGTGGTTCCTGGGCTCTAAAGCATAGGCTCAATAACTGTGGAGCACAGGCTTATTTGCTTCATGGCATGTGGGATCTTCCAAGACCAGAGACTGAACTCATGTCTCCTGCTTTGGCAGTGAAATTCTCTATCAGTGAGCTATCAGGGAAGCCCTAGATGACAATTCTTTTTGTTCTAAGGTACTCCATCCATTGTGACTGTGTGGATGACTACAAACTGTAGAAAATTCTTAAAGAGATGGGAATACCAGACCACTTGCCTCCTGAGAAATCTGTATGCAGGTCAAGAAGCAACAGTTAGAATTGGACATGGAGCAACAGACTGGTTCAAAATTGGGAAAGGAGTATGTCAAGGCTGTGTACTGTCACTCTGCTTATTTAACTTATATGCAGAGTACATCATGCAAAATTCTGGGCTGGATGAAGCATAAGCTGGAATCAAGACTGCCAGGAGAAATACCAATAATCTCAGATACACAGATGGCATCACTCTTATGGTAGAAAGTGAAGAATTAAAGAGCCTCTTGATGAAAGTGAAAGAGGAGAGTGAAAAAGTTGACTTAAAATTCAACATTCAGAAAATAAGATCATGGCATCCAGTAGCATCGCTTCATAGCAAATATTGGGAAACAGTGACAGACTTTATTTTGGGGGGCTCCAAAATCACTGCAGATGGTGACTGCAGCCATGAAATTAAAAGACGCTTTCTCCTTGAAAGAAAAGCTATGATCAACCTAGCCAGCATATTAAAAAGCAGAGACATTACTTTGCCAACAAAGGTCTATCTAGTCAAAGGTATGGTTTTTTCCAGTAGTCATGTATGGATGTAAGAGTTGGACTATAAAGAAAGCTGAACACCGAAGAATTGATGCTTTTGAACTGTGGTGTTGGAGATTCTCTTGAGAATCCCTTGGACTACAGGGAGATCCAACCAGTCCATCCTAAAAGAAATCAGTCCTGAATATTGATTGGAAGGACTGATGCTGAAGCTCCAATACTTTGGCCACCTGATGTGAAGAACTGACTCACTTGAAAAGTGATGCTGGGAAAGATTGAAGGCAGGAGGAGAAGGGAACGACAGAGGATGAGATGGTTGGATGGTATCACCTCCTCGATGGACATGAGTTTGAGCAAGCTCTGGGAGTTGGTTAAGGACAGGGAAGCCTGGCATGCTGTACTCCATGGAGTTGCAAAGAGTCGGACATGACTAGCGACTGAACTGAACTGAACTCCATCCATTGCAAAAAAATCTGACATTCCTGGCCTCTATCTATTAATGCTTCTCCATCCTCATTAATGTAAAAAAAAAAAAAAAGGAAAAAAAGTCCACCCACAAATGTCCAAAACAGCACCTGTGGAAATACTAAGTTTTTTGAGACTTCTGGCATCAGAGTAGGAGGTCAGAAATAGTATCTTCACTTTCCTTAGCTGTGGGAGGCTGTTAGAGCCAAGTGAAAACTTAAACAGGATTGACTTTCTGAACCAGTAAGCATTCCCTGTAGCCAAGGCACCTTAAGAGCACCAGTTTCAAAGTGACCCGAGGAGGCACATCCTTCAGTGCACTGACCCAGATGTCAGTGCTGTGATTTCAGATCACTGGAGATAGGCCTCTCAGATGAAGGACTTCCTTTTGAAAGTAGCAAATGAGAGTTCATGTGTCTTCATGCAACCCTAGTGTTGGGGCTACCTTGCAAACCGTTTCTCTGCCTGAACCATTTGGGTTTCTGAGTGGTTATTTAGAGCTAACAGCAGCTTTCATTGAGTTTACCCTGGTGACCTTCCTTCACATTAAACTAACCTATGTGACATCCTTTCAGTTCAGTTCAGTCGCTCAGTCATGTCCGACTCCCTGCGACCCCATGAATCACAGCATGCCAGGCCTCCCTGTCCATCACCAACTCCCGGAGTTCACTCAAACTCATGTCCATCGAGTCGGTGATACCATCCAATCATCTCACTCTCTGTCGTCCCCGTCTCCTCCCGCCCCCAATCCCTCCTAGCATCAGAGTCTTTTCCAGTGAGTCAACTCGTCGCATGAGGTGGCCAAAGTATTGGAGTTTCAGCTTTAGCATCAGTCCTTCCAATGACCTAATGGAAAAGTTAATACAATTTATTAATTTCAAAATTACCAAATACCATTTCATCAGTGAAAGTGTGAATAAGGAGATACATTAAAGTTAGCACTTAGAAGAACTGAGGTAAAGATGAGGATGTAGAGAAAGGACGGGGAAAGAGACATCTTGTCAACATCTAATTCTCAGAAGAGCTCCAGAATTGATGGGCCATCCACCTCTTATTGCATCTCTCAATACAAATATCATTTCAAACTAATAACTTCCAAAACTGTTGAAGAAACTATTTTATTTTGCTCTAAATTTTTCCTGTTAGCAAGTCAAATTCTCCACATTTGCACAGAAGGGATAAAATTTCAATGAATGCATGCCAGCGTTCAGTCAGCTGTTCTCATTTTCCAACATTCATATCCAGATTTCCCCTCACTCTACCCACATAGAAAGAGGAAATATGGTCAGAAGTGGACAAAATGGGCAAAACGTTTCTCCCAGAACAGCATCATCACAGTATGTGTGTGTGTGTGCGCGCACGCGCATGGGTGTGTGTGATAGATAGAGGGATAGAGCTAGAATGGGGGGTGGGGAGAGGTTGAGAAAGGGAGGGTGGGTGAGAGAGAAAAAGAGAGGGAGAGAATTAGTTCCTGAAAAAAAAAAATTCAATGCTACAGGAAGGAAATAAGGAAAACCTTATGAACAAACAGGTTCTTTACAGTCTTTAATGCAAAGCAGCTGTTCACATCATTCTGATGACTTGCCATTTACAAAGCATTTTCACAAGCATGATTCCATTTCATCCTCGCTACAAACCTCTGGTTTGTTCCCAATTTATAAGTAAGGAAATAGAGACACAAAGATGTTCATAACTTTCCTTAAATCACACACTGAGTAACAAGGGGACCAAAAGATCAAGTCACCTGATTCTAGGTTTAGAGCTTTTTTTTTTTCATGTTACTTATTCATATAAATTGAGTTTGCTAAATTATAGGCAAGCTGTGCAGAAAGGCCCGAATAGATGTAATATGTATAGGTACCCAACTCATGTTCTGATTGTTGTTTTATAAATATATTCTGAAGATAAATAATTTCTATAGTTCAATAAGTAAAATAATAAACTCTAAGAATAAGACTGGAATTTTCTGATGGACCTAGTATGATTGGTTTGGAAAGAGACTGAAGACTTTAAATTCTGCCTCTCAGGAAAAGTAGCATAAGGTATTTAATACCCTGTGATTTTAAATAACATTTGATGGTAATGGTGAGAATATGACATCTATAAGAATATGTATGATGCAAGCGATTAGAAAATGTTCCAGGTATTTTTCACATATAAATTCTATTTAAATATAATTTTATAATAAGTGATGTCTTACATTGAAAAATACAAACGATTTAATTGAGTTTGCTGCTTCACACAAAGAACAGTTGTTTTCCATGGTGTAAAATTCTTATTGATCACATTTTGAATATAAACTTAGCTACAAAGATGGGTCAGTGTGTATGCATTGAATGTTACAGTGAGAGCTTGACCTGTTGGCAGCATTGTGTCAAAGAATTATAGCACTGGTCCCCAACCTTTTTGGCATCAGGGATTGGTTTCATGGAGGGCAATTTTTCCATGGACTGAGGGGAGATGCAGGCAATGGAGAGTGGCTGTAAATACAGATGAAGCTCTGCTCCCTTGCCTGCCACTCACCTCCTGCTGTACCAGCCCATGGCCTGAGGTTGGGGACCTCTGAATTATAGGATCATAAGGTCACCATTGGTGAGCTTTTATTTTAATCTTATTTTAATATTTAAGACAATCTGGCCTTAGACTCTAGGATATTTCTAAGACTGGGGAGACTCTCTAGCAGGTATCTGCCACTATCCTGACATGTGAGCTCCTCAACCCTGGAACCATGTCTCAGAGTTGGTGAGTTCAGCGACTTCACATGGACTCAGACTGCATTATATATTCAAGAACACAGCAATAAACAATCCCCACTATGTGCTAGCACTGTGCTGAGTGTTTTCATCCAGGTTTTTCTACGTTATCCTCACATATTCCTTGGAGGTGTTATGTTAAATAAGGTATGCTAGAAGCTCTCACAAAAGAAATCCATACTTTCAGAGCTTCTTATACTAGATATTCCTCACAGAAAAATCAGAAAAATGTTCTTAGTTTGTAGGCAATTTTCCTCCACGTGGTGACTCAGAGGTCAAAGTTCCTTTCACCAAGAGAGACTAAAATCTTCTAGAGTAGGAGTAAGCAAACTCTGGTCTGGGGGCTAAATCTGGCTGCTAAGTGGTTTTGTCTGTTGTGTTTTTAATGATCCATGAGTGAAGAATATTTTTTACATTTTTAAATAGTAGAGACAAACCAGAAATCTAATATTTCCTGACACATAAAAATTATATGAAATTCATTTTTAGTGTCCCTACACAAATTATTTTTGAGACACAGCTATGCTCATCTGGTGTGCATATTGCCTGTGACTACTTTTGCTCTCAAAGGCAGAACTGAAGAGTTGCCACAGAGATTCACAAAGCCAAAAAGTATTTACTATTTGGCTGCAGTGAACTGAATGTGTACCTCCAAAATTCGTACGCTGAAGTCCTAATTCCCAGTGTGATGGTATTAGTAGGAGGGTCTTTGGGGAGCAACTACTTTTGGATGAAGTGAGGTATAGCTCCTGTGATGGGAGCAGTGCCTTTACAAGCAGAGAATGAGGACTGGAGCGCGATCTCCCTCTCTCATTCCCCCTGTCTCTCTGAGATGTGTGAGAACACAGCAAGAAGGGTGACCATCTGCAAGGCAAGAGGACAACCTTCACCAAGAGCCCAACCATGCTGACATCCCTGACCTCATATTTTGAGCTTGTGGGAAATAACTGTTTAAGGCATCTGCTATTGTTATGGCAGCTCAAGCTGACTAAGGCATTGTCCCTTAACAGAAAAAGTCTGTTGACTGTGACTCTAGAACTTTCTGACAGACTGAGATCTACCCACAGAAAGAGAGTGGGAAACAAATTCTAACTCAAAGTTGAGGGACGTTAGTGGCTTTCCCAAGGTCTTAGGATTCCATGTTGCATATCCAGGATTCAAACATAGATCTCTCTGACCTCAACTCTCAAAATCTAACTGCTGTTTCCCTTACTCTTAGGTTCTTGAATCTCCTCACTGATGTATTCATTTATAACGTTCTAAAAGGATGTATCTTTGGGAAACTGATGTCAGGCAAATATGCCTCATCACATTGTTTTACTTTAACATGCATTGAACTCTAGCTATGCTCTAATAATAACTTTGAAAAAAAGCATTTAGTATGGAATTTAAAAACCCAGTGTGACTCTGCATGTAATGACTATGTGCCAACCAGTTAATAAATCTTCAGAACAATAGCACTGTTCCCAATAATGTTTTGTATTTCAAAATGATTAATTTTAAACAGTACTTTATATCCCTTGTGTATGATGTCTCAGATCCCATGAGATAGGCAAAACAATCTCTATGCTACTGTGGAACAGAAATAAAATATGATAGGATTTTCTGATGACTCTGAGGAGTTGAATGGCTCCTATGGGACTGCCAAGTTAATTAAAATGAACATAGGATTACTATACTCTATTATGGCACAATTATGCTCTCCCCTCCTTTTTTGTTCCCTCCTTAAAGACTTTACAATAAAGGTCAAAGTGAGAAAAATAAGTGACAATTTTTCCAGCTATGCTTTTGAATGGGATGCGTTCCACTAAATTTAACGGGACCTAAGTTTGCTAGGTCGGAATTCCTTGATGATCACCACCTCATGTATAAGGGGATAGAAGAACTAGAAAGAAATGGTCATGAAATACTTGTAATCACAACTACTCTAGGTGTACTTACCTTATACGTAGACCTGCAGAACAAGCAGAGACAAAATGGTCAACTGATGAAGTGGTAGAGAAAGTAGGAAAGACAACATCCTGAGGTTGATATAGAAAGACTAGGCACATAATGGGATTCCTTCTTTAAAACTACTTCATTTAAACTATACTCCAGCTGTCTATCTAGCATTTATAATTATCCACACACAGAGACATGCAACATTCCTAATAAATAAGAGAATGTCTTTCATTTAGGTGGGGTGCTTGAGGTATACCAAACATAGGATTTTAACATATAACTTTCTTTACCTTTAGACATCATGTTGCCACTGGTACTTCCCTGGTAGCTCAGTGGAAAAGAATCTGAATGCAATACAGAACGTGAGAAGATGTGGGTTCCATCCCTGGATTGGGAAGAACCCCTTTTGAAAAGGGGTATGGAAACCCACTCCAGTATTCTAGTATTCTTGCTTGGAGAATCCCATATACAGAGGAGCCTGATGTTCTACAATCCATAGTGTCACGAAGAGTCAGACACAACTGAAGTGCCTGAGCACACACACGGTCCATGGTGCCTCGAGTGTGATGGCCACACTTTCTCCATCCATGTTTAATTCCACCCTACCCATCGGTTCTCTCTTGAAGCCATAATGAAGCATAACCTGGTCTTTGTGGGTCAGTGTTAAAGGTTATACACCTTTCAAAGCCATCGTATCAGAGATTTTACAGCCAAACACCATGTCAGTTGAAGTCTTTTTAGTTCCAAGTATCAGAAAAATAGGCTCAATTAGGGCAAATAATGAAATTAATTTAGGATTACTACTTAAGCACACATAATTATTATAATGAATATCTTCCAATAAGCCTTGACTCACTAGCTCAATGACATCTCCAAGGACTTGGGTTTCTCCATCTTTTGTCTTTATCTTTTAGAGTATCCATGCCATTCCAAAACCTATCCCTTCAATATTTCAAGGAAGAAACCAGAAAATCCAGAAATAACATGGTTCTTCTTTCACAATGAACAGTAAAGGAATCAGCTTCAACTGAACTATCTTGACACATCTCCTCAATTGCATTTTAATTATACAGTCTTATATCACATGCCCAACCCTGAATCAACTCTTGTCATCAGGTTATTGAATATACACTTTTTCTAGCCCCAGTCATATTCTCTAGTCTTAAAGTATGGGAAAAGTCAATTTCTTGGAAACCACATGAAATCACAAATAAAAATCAGCTGCTACCAAGCAGAAAAAGGGGGATGGATGCTGCAGAAATATATCAATCAAAATAGGGTAGATTATTTTGTGATAACAAATGATCCCCAGATCTCAGTAGCCTAAAACAACAAATGTCCATTTGTGCTATTCTCTTATTGTTGCCAGCTGGGCATTCTGCTCTATGTCATCACTGCTTTCTAGGACCCGGTTTATAGACCAGCCCCTTTCTGGACATTTTACAAATAGATTAGAAGATGGAGAAGAGAATATGCACTAACTTCTAAAGAGTCTTCACATCAATTTTGATTGAATGTCAAAAACAGGTGATAAGGCCACAAAGGAGGAGAGGAACTGCATGTTCATGGAAGGGAAGGGTTAAAATATTTGAGAGGCGCCTTCATAAATATTCCAAGAAACAACCAACAAGGAGCCATCATATCTATCCTGAGTTAGAGAAAGAGTTTAAACACCACAAAAGTATTTAAAGAGGATGATGTTTTAAACTTGAAGAATTATGCCTCTCTAGCTTCAGTGGTTGGAGAAGGAAATGGCAACCCACTCCAGTGTTCTTGCCTGGAGAATCCCAGGGATGGGGGAGCCTGGTGGGCTTCCGTCTATGGGGTCACACAGAGTCGGACACGAATGAAGTGACTTAGCAGCAGCAGATGCAGCTTCAGTGGTAAAGAATCCACCTGTAATGCAGGAGATGTGGTAGGAGCCATGTGTTCAGTCCTGGGGTGAGAAAGACCCCCTGAAAGAAGAAATGGCAACCCACTCCAGTATTCTTGCCTGGAGAATACTATGGACAGAGGAGCCTGGCGGGCTATAGTCCAGGTGGTTACAAAGAGTCAGACACGACTGAGCAACAACAGCAGCTGGGAAAGATGCTGAATTGCTGTCAGATGCTCCCCTAATTCTTATCCCTTCATTGATATTTCCATTGCCTAATAATAGTTATATCACAAAGTTTATAGCAGGAGAATCAACTGGAATAAAGAAAATACATGGAGTTAGCAACAATACAGTAGTAATTATTACTTTATATAATTTTATGTATTTTAAGGAAGATGAGAGAAGAAACCACAAGTACATATAGAGAGAGCTTATTATATTAAGCTTTCTAATTAGAAAAAAAAGAAAATACATGGAGTTAAGATTAGATCATAAAGACATTCTATCTTCTGTTGTATGCCCAGGCAGTATATTCAAGGACCTGAATGACATTCCTTTAGAACTCACAAGCACTGCATTTACTCAAAAGCTAATGGGAGAGATATAATCAGAAGAAAGCTGAGACAAATTTTAACTTTAACTTGAAACCACCAGTGATTTAAGAAGCTTATTTGGATGTTATCAGAGTGCATTATCATAGCCAACCCTCACCTCTTTATTTTTCTTTTTTTTTGGTCTTTTCTAACAAGAGCAAACAAAAATCCAAACAGAAAAAACCTTTTGTGACGCCCAAACCAGAAAAATATACGCTCTGTAATTGTGATTTAAAAATCAATCTCAAAAGTCATTGAGAGAATAAATAACAATAAAAGAGAAATAGAATGTCCTAATAGAAAAAGAGGAGTTCTGAAAGACACTACCGAAAAAAGAAGTTTGATGGGTGGTCTCTATGAGATTAATGGACAAAAAGAAATCAAAACTCAATACATTCTGCCTTTAGAAATAAGCAAAAATGCTTTCACAAGAAAACTTTGTTTTCAACGTTAGTTTTTCTTTTAGTAAAGGGAAATGAGAATCTTAGGAACTAATGGAAAAACCATCCCTAGAGTGATGTCACACAATTTTATGAAGTGGGAAAAGCAATAATCAAAGGGTCTTCCCATGTGTACATGCCACAGTTTAGTTCAGTCGCTCAGTCATGTCCGACTCTTTGCAACCCCATGAATCACAGCACGCCAGGCCTCCCTGTCAAACACCAACTCCTGGAGTTCACTCCCACTCATGTCCATCGAGTCGGTGATGCCATCCAGCCATCTCATTCTCTGTCGTCCCTTCTCCTCCCACCCCCAATTCTTCCTAGCATCAGACTCTTTTTCAGTGAGTCAACTCGTCACATGAGGTGGCCAAAGTATTGGAGTTTCAGCTTCAGCATCAGTCCTTCCAATCCTCCCAGGATTGATCTCCTTTATAATGGACTGGTTGGATCTCCTTGCAGTCCGAGGGACTCTCAAAAGTCTTCTCCAGCACCACAGTTCAAAAGCATCAATTCTTCGGTGATCAGCTTTCTTCACAGTCCAACTCTCACATCCATACATGACCACGGGAAAAACCATAGCCTTGACTAGACGGACCTTTGTTGGCAAAGTAATGTCTCTGCTTTTTAATATGCTATCTAGGTTGGTCATAACTTTCCTTCCAAGGAGTAAGCGTCTTTTAATTTCCTGGCTGAAATCAGCATCTGCAGTGATTTTGGAGCCCCCAAAAGTAAAGTCTGACACTGTTTCCACTGTTTCCCCATCTATTTCCCATGAAGTGATGGGACCAGATGCCATGATCTTCGTTTTCTGAATGTTGAGCTTCAAGCCAACTTTTTCACTCTCCTCTTTCACTTTCATCAAGAGGCTTTTGAGTTCCTCTTCACTTTCTGCCATAAGGGTGGTGTCATCTGCATATCTGAGGTTATTGATATTTCTCCCAGCAATCTTGATTCCAGCTTGTGCTTCTTCCAGCCTAGCGTTCCTCATGATGTACTCTGCATAGAAGTTAAATAAGCAGGGTGACAATATACAGCCTTGATGTACTCCTTTTCCTATTTGGAACCAGTCTGTTGTTCCATGTCCAGTTCTAACTGTTGCTTCCTGACCTTCATACAGGTTTCTCAAGAGGCAGGTCAGGTGGTCTGTTATTCCCATCTCTTTCAGAATGTTCCACAGTTTATTGTGATCCACACAGTCAAAGGCTTTGGTATAGTCAATGAAGCAGAAATAGATGTTTTCCTGGAACTCTCTTGCTTTCTCCATGATCCAGCGGATGTTGGCAATTTGATCTCTGGTGCCTCTGCCTTTCTAAAACCTGCTTGAACATCTGGAAGTTCACGGTTCACATATTGCTGAAGCCTGGCTTGGAGAATTTTGAGCGTGACTTTACTAGCGTGTGAGATGAGTGCAATTGTCGGTAGTTTGAGCATTCTTTGGCATTGCCTTTCTTTGGGATTGGAATGAAGACTGACCTTTTCCAGTCCTGTGGCCACTGCTGAGTTTTCCAAATTTGCTGGCATATTGAGTGCAGCACTTTCACAGCATCATTTCTCAGGATTTGAAATAGCTCAATTGGAATTCCATCACCTCCACTAGCTTTGTTCGTAGTGATGCTCTCTAAGGCCCACTTGACTTCACATTCCAAGATGTCTGGCTTCAGTTGAGTGATCACGCCATCGTGATTATCTTCCCTGTGAAGATGTTTTTTGTACAGTTCTTCTGTGTATTCTTGCCACCTCTTCTTAATATCTTCTGCTTCTGTTAGGTCCATACCATTTCTGTCCTTTATCGAGCCCATATTTGCATGAAATGTTCCCTTGATATCTCTAATTTTCTTGAAAAGATCTCTTG
This sequence comes from Moschus berezovskii, assembly GCF_049115385.1. NCBI lineage: Eukaryota > Metazoa > Chordata > Mammalia > Artiodactyla > Moschidae > Moschus > Moschus berezovskii. The sequence continues at coordinate 41,005,040 of NC_142483.1, read as the reverse complement.
TTTTTCCTATTCTGTTGTTTTCCTCTATTTCTTTGCATTGATCGCTGAGGCAGGCTTTCTTATCTCTCCTTGCTATTCTTTGGAACTCTGCATTCAGATGCTTATATCTTTCCTTTTCTCCTTTGCTTTTCACTTCTCTTCTTTTCACAGCTATTTGTAAGGCCTCCTCAGACAGCCATTTTGCTTTTTTGCATTTCTTTTCCATGGGGATGGTCTTGGTCCCTGTCTCCTGTACAATGTCACAAACCTCTGTCCAGAGTTCATCAGGCACTCTATCACATCTAGACCCTTAAATCTATTTCTTACTTCCACTGTATAATCATAAGGGATTTGATTTAGGTCATAACTGAAGAGTTTGATCATCTAACTCTGAGATTTTTCTTTAATGATATCTATCCAATTAACTGTGATAGCTTCTTCAAGGCTAGGAAAAATACTGTATCAAACTTAAGCATTTAAAAGTTTATTTCTTAGTTTATTAAGTAAACATGTGGTACATTTCAACCACACACAGTCTAGGAGCTGGGAACAGAATGGGAGCGGTACAGACAGGAGTAAACTTTCATAAACTCCTTTCTTATGTAAGTAAAGGTCCACTTTAGCTAAGGTTGGCGCATGGCTGTGGGGATGAAATGCATGGAAATCACAAAGTCAGTATTCATCTTAGAACCACAGAAAATCATAAAACAGAGCACAGAAAGAAGAAATATCAAAGGCCCTAGGAGGCAGGACATGCAGACACAAGCAAGGAAGCAAAAGAATAGTGACAGCTAATGATTACATCAGGCTGACTGACAGCCTTGAACAGTTCTACCTTTCATATAACAGCTCAGTTAAATCTAAAAAGAAGGGTATGAGGCATGCTTTTATTATCCGCACTTCACAAATGAGAAAACAAGCACTGAGACACATAAACTAAGTGACTTACCCAAAATCACATCCATCAGCCTAGCTCCAGAATTTGTGCTCTTAACCACATGTGGTCACTGACAAAATCAAAACAGAGCAAATAGTTCATTTTCCATTCCTAAGAGTTGGAGAATGTTAAACTTGGAGAGATTACTAGGACATTAGAAAATAAACGTTTTTTTTTTGTTTGCTTTTTAAACTTATGAATGCTGGTATCAACTTGCCTGCATAGGAATAAATAAATCATTTATTTCTGGAAAGACATTTTTGCCAACAAGGGTCCATCTAGTCAAAGCTATGGTTTTTCCAGTAGTCAAGTATGGATGTGAGAGTTGGACTATAAAGAAAACTGAGTGCCAAAGAATTGATGCTTTTGAACTATGGTGTTGGAGAAGACTCCTGAGAGTCCCTTGGATTACAAGGAGATCCAATCAGTCCATCCTAAAGGAAATCAGTCCTGAATATTCTTTAGAAGGACTGATGCTGAAGCTGAAACTGCAATATTTTGGCCACCTGATGCGAAGAGCTGACTCCCTGGAAAAGACCTTATGCTGGGAAAGATTGAAGGCAGGCAGAGAAGGGGATAACAGAGGATGAGATGGTTGGATGGCATCAAGACTCAATGGACATGAGTATGAGCAAGTTTCAGGAGTGGGTGAAGGACAGGGAAGCCTGGTGTGTTGCAGTCCATGGGGTTGCAGAGAGTCAGACACGACTGAGTGATTGAATGAACTAAACTGATAAGAACCAGAGATTAAAAAGAGTCAAATTCACATTAGACTAATTCCAGAAACTTTAAGAACACAAGGTATCCTGTAGTAGAGATCAAGTATCTTCATGTTGTTAATGCATGTGTCAACATGGAATAATGAGTATACAATAAATTAATATATAAATGGATGAATTATAAACGTGTTCAGTTTTTCTTTTCAAATTCCTATTTTCTTAAGTTCTTACTGATATTCTTTGAAGAAGAATCAGGAATTTTTTAATGAAGGACAAAAACAAAATAATTATACAATTCTTAAAAGAATTCAGTGTCTTAAGAATGCATATCAGGATATACCATACTGTTTGCTTCCCCCTACCTTACATGGGACTGGGGAATAGGGCATTCATTGCAATGGAAACTCATTGGTAGGATTCATCAGATGAACTCAGTGCTTCTAACTGAAAATGTTTCCCTGTGCATACTCAATAATTTTTATAAGCTTTGCTCTATCTTTGGTGCTCAAGTCCTGGGACCAAAACTAAATAAAACAAACAAAAAATCCAGACAGATAATTAGAGAAAATTTTGACTTTATTTATTCAGGTCTTAGTTACTATATGTGGGGTCTAGTTCCCTGACCAGGGATTGAACCCAGGGGTCCTGCACTGGGAGCCTGGAGTCTTAGCTACTGGACTACCAGACAAGTCCTGAAATTTTTGGTTTTAGGCATAGTCAACGGTGTGTATTTATTCAACTGTTTCAATTAACTAAGAGTACAAGTTTCCCAAAAATCTCTGTCTGTTTTGCTAGATAAAATACAGGATGCTCAATCAAATCTGAATTCCAGATAAATAATAAATAAATTTTAGTATAAGTATGCCCCAAGCATTGTATGTGTTTGATATTTTCCCTCTTATCCAGCAAGTCTGTCACCAAGATCTAAGAAGCGAGGGTTGCCCTGTGAGAATGCCGTAGCACGAGACACATGTATCTGCCTATAAATTGGTTCTGCTACCCTGAGTAAGTTGCCTTGCCCCGCTCAACCTCAGTTTCCTTTTGGAAAAGAGGGAGAAGTTAGACTACTTGAATTCTGAGGACCCTTTTTTCTGTATAGATTCGACTAGTCTCTAACAGTCTGGACTACATGCAAAGGAAACAAGAATGATGTCATTGTTTGTAAAGTGTCCTGTGAGGGAGAGAAATAAATTATAAACCATTCACTTATTATCATTCTCTCCAAGAAGAGGAGAAAAAGAACAACAACAGCAGCAAATTAGACAAATAATGAGGGCAGGACACAGCTGTCTTCTGGAGATTTTCAACTAGATAAAAGAGTGTGACCTGGGGTGTGCTCCTCTCAGAAAGATTCCTGCTGTTCTCCTTGGAGGTTACCATTTGTCCCACCCACAGGGTTCCAAAATGAAGAACCAGCCTCGTTCATGAGGAAAAATAATTCTAATGTATTTATAAGAAGCTAAGATACACAAAGCTGTGAGAAAAATGCTTTTAAAATTATATTTGCATTCATTTAGGGGATAGAATGCTGAATGTAACTATTTTAGCTCAAGAAGTTTTCTGGGCTCAGGTTTTGCTATAAAAGAATTACTTTTTGTGGAGTAGTAGACAGTAGCAGGATACAAAGGTACAGCTGTGCCATTGCCATTTGTCTAACTTGGCAAGACTAATTCATACACCTCACACCACTTTCCCTGAGAGCTCTGTATGAAGGATTATCCCAGTGCCTTCATTGCTCCATTGTTCTTAATTGCTCAGCATTTCCTGTTCTGGCTTAAGGTAAATCAGAAATGTAAAGACTTACATGGAATATATGTGTGAACAGAATACCAGCTATTCTTCTTTTCCTGGGAATTAAAAATACAATTCTTCAGTTTCTATATTGTAAGCACCATTTCTTTCCAGAGAAGGATAAAAACACAAAGCTACTTCCCACTGTGGCAAGAGATCCTGGGAAATCTTTTCATAACAAGACCATGAACACAAGAATATAGGGCTAATTTGGGAAAACTACCACATAAGAGAAATCCTGTGAATTTTTTGGTTGGGAGTATGTCACGAGTAAACACAGATGTTTCTTGGGTTAAGTGGACTTTTCCTCCAGGAATTGCATTTTTTTCCCCCATTAAAGGAAGTCCAGGAGAACCATGAATGTGCTTTTCTACCGTGAAAAGCTCCACAACTGCTATGCCTAATCACAGTAGAATTAAAAATTTAGAGAGAGGAGGCTGACAGAGTTTACTGGCCCCTGAGGACTAAACTGTTTTGCCATGATCTATACTGTGCTATAGATCTATACTGTGCTTAGCAGCAGTAGCATACTGTGCTAAGTTGCTTCAGTCCTGTCCAACTGTTTGCGACTCCATGGACTATAGCCTGCCAGGCTCCTCTATACATGGGATTTCCCAGGCAAGAATACTGGAATGGGTTGCCACTTCCTTCTCCAGGGGATCTTCCCAACCCAGGGATCGAACCTGGATCTCCTGCATTGCAGGCAGACTCTTTACCATCTGAGCCACCAGGGAAGGCCCTGTACAATTATAGGATTCCAATTCCACCTAATCTTGTAGGCTTTCCTGAAAATCCTCTGTAAACCTTCAACTCTGTTTGTTATTTCCTGGGGCACATACACAGGACAGGGAGCAGGATGGAATCAGAAAATATAATTCTCAGTCAAGATTTTCCAACCTTGATGCTACTGGCATTTGGGGTAGTAACATTCTTTGTAGTAACTATCCTGCATACTACAGAAAGCTACAATGACACACCCGGGACCTACACAGCAGTGACAGTAGCGTACCACCCCTTAGTTGTGACAACCAAAAATGTCTTCAGACACTTCTAAATGTGTCCACGGAGAAGGCAACAGAAAACTGATCACGTTTAATCCATGAAAGGAGGGGCTTAGGCTCACAGGGTGGGACTTAGACTATGATAAAATAAAGCCCAGAAATATTAATATATGAAAGCTGTCTATATTTCTTCTCTCTGTGTTGTACCATTCTCATCTTGATAAAGACGACCTCACATAAATTATACAGCTTACTGGAACACCATAATCATTTAAGGTAAATGAAACATCTTGACTGTAAATGTTGCTTTTCTGTCTTCGGACAAACAATTTTTTTGAATGTTGCTTTCTTGACTATTCAGTCTCAATAGGATCTATACCTCTCAAAACCCCACAGTTTTCAACTTACAACAGATTTCCTTAATTGGCCTATATATTCCTTTAAGATCTAGCCCCTGGCTACCCTACAAGCCTCCTCTTCTCTTTCTATCCCACGTGCATTCTCAAAATCATCTGTTATTACATCAGTTCATTTCTCAGCCTGGATTGCATGTCTCCCCCATGAAACTGTGAGCTCACTGAACACAGACCCTGTATGTTTCTCCTTTTCTTTTCAAGACTAAGCATAGTTCCAGCATAGTAATGTCCACTAATTCTTTTAGATTTTTTTTTTAATGTGGACCATTTTTAAAGTCTTTATTGAATTTGTTACAATATTGCTTCTATTTCATGTTTTTGTATTTTTTGCCACAAGGCATGCAGGATCATAGCTCTCCAACCAGGAATCAAACCTGCATCCCCTGCATTGGAAGGCAAAGTCTTAACCACTGGACTACCAAGGAAGTTTCCATTATTTCTTTTAAAGGATGAAATAAAATAATAGTATTTCTTTAAAGACTCTTAAATGGCATCTCTACTTTCTTACAAATCATCTCTATTTTCTTATAAATCATCTCTACTCCTTCAGTCACCTCCTTATAGTCAAAAACATTGGGTTGGCCAACCAAATAGATATAGAATTGATTCAAAGGGTAAGTTTTAGATTTCTCCCCCTGAAAATATAGAACTCTAGTTACATATCCGAAGATTTAAAGGGGGTTCTTGTGCATTTATTATCCTGCTTATTATTAGTTTTTCAATAGAAGGGTCTGTTGTGTAATGATTAAGAGATAAAAAGTGAAAAAGATGCTATGCCTAGGGTCTCAACTTCTTTAGAACTTTCCCAGAATTAAGTAGCTTGCACGTGTTGATGGGGAAAAGAAAGTAGAGTAGGTCAATCAAATAAAAATACCGAGAAAATCGTATTTCCTTTGGATATAGCAGGAAAATCATTATGGAAAATTAAATCATTTCTCTAATTCATCAAGATATAATTCTTTTCTTTCTTTCTGTTCTATTTTTTGGGGGGGCGGCAAGGAGGGTTCCCTTTCAGCTATAGTCCTCTATTTCAAAACCTGAGAACCAAGTAGTGACCTTAGGTGCCAGCATGGCCAGTCCTCTTTTTTACCCCCCAAAAGAGGGCGGGACATACAAAGATTCTGGTTTTAGGAGTGAATTAAAATTTATTTCCTTTTCTTCATGCCACATTAACAAGATTTATGGTAAATGAGAGAATGTACAAGGCAGTTTTTCTGTCAATTCCCTGAAGCTGTTACGAGCCTAGAAAATAATCTAAATAAAGTTCAAGGCAATGAAAGCATGAATTGTGAAGCACAGGAATGCCAAACTAAGTCATGTTTCATCAGTCACCAAAATTAATTCTGAATTTCATGGACTCACGCAGACTGTCCAAACAAGTGCGCTGGGAGTCATGTAAGACTAATACGAAGGACTGAGATAAAACACCAAAGCTGCATTTATTTGCTAACTGTGTACTTTCCACTGGTCATCAAGGAGAACTAGAAACAAGATCTCTAGCTAAAACGACATTTGGCCTAAAAACTACTATAAAATAGAGTAGGGGGTGAGGGAGTGGGTATCCTGTATTGAAGGGGTTTGCAAGCTTTTTTAAACTAATAAATAGTTTAGGCTTTGCGGACATATCATGTCTGAGGCAACCACTGAGTTCTGCTCTAGTAACAGGAAAGTAGCTGCACAGTAACAAATGGGCTATGTTCCAATAAAGTTTACTTGCAAAAACAGGTGATGGGCTGGATCTGATGGGAGGGCCACAGCTTGCTATCCACTGCTGTTTTAACGTCAGGCAACCAAGAACTGAGTGAGAGCCTGGAAAAGAAGCAAGGTGGAGTTTGTTATGCCTTCCTAATTTCTCAGTAGATGTATGTTTGCATTTAATACTGCACCGTCATTAATTTAAAATGGAACCTCCAGTGACTCTGAACGGGCAATTAGTTAAAACAAGGTAAATGCGTAAAGCGTCTGTCAGTTAGCTATCTGATCTGTCTCAATCCACACATGTTAAGTCAGTGAAGGAGCAGAAATGTAATTTTCCAGAACACACAACCAGACTGCTCTGCATGCCTCTAATGAGGAAAAGCTAATTATTTTATTATCTTAACATAAACCTCCCCAAATTAAATATTTCCAGGGTTATAAACTGTTTGCCTCCAAGCTTCATTAAAAGCTTAAAACCAGACATTTCACTTTTGAAGGCAACATTCTTGGTCTCCTCAGAGCTCCAATAAAGCCTTGACATATTTTCAGACCTTTATTCTTTTCACATTAAAAAAAAACATAAGACTCTTTATGTTTTTCTCCTCACTGAGAAGAAGGTACAATACCATTCCTTCCTGCTGCTAGAAGAGTCTAGAGGTTGTGAAATAAGTTAGAATACTTTTCATGGTTTTCCCTTTAAATCCAGCTCTAATCTCATTCAGTTCAGTTCCGTTCAGTCACTCAGTCGTGTCCGACTCTTTGCGACCCCATGAATCACACATGCCAGGCCTCCCTGTCCATCACCAACTGCCGGAGTTCACTCAAACTCATGTCCATCGAGTCGGTGATGCCATCCAGCCATCTCATTCTCTGCCGTCCCCATCTCCTCCCGTCCCCAATCCCTCCCAGCATCAGAGTCTTTTCCAGTGAGTCAACTCGTTGCATGAGGTGGCCAAAGTACTGGAGTTTCAGCTTTAGCATCAGTCCTTCCAATGAACACCCAGGATTGATCTCCTTTAGAATGGACTGGTTGGATCTCCTTGCAGTCCAAGGGACTCTCAAGAGTCTTCTCCAACACCACAGTTCAAAAGCATCAATTCTTTGGCGATCAGCTTTCTTCACAGTCCAACTCTCACATCCATACATGACCACGGGAAAAACCATAGCCTTGACTAGATGGACCTTTGTTGGCAAAGTAATGTCTCTGCTTTTTAATATGCTATCTAGGTTGGTCATAACTTTCCTTCTAAGGAGTAAGCATCTTTTAATTTCATGGCTGCATTAGTGCTGACTGATTTTTATGTGTGTCTTAATAGGCACCTTGGCCTTCCCCAATGGCTCAGTGGGTAAAGAATCCACTGCAATGCAGGAGACACAGGAGAAGTGGATATCATCCCTAGGTTGGGAAGATCCCCTAGAGGAGGAAGTGGCAACCCATTCCAATATTCTTGCCTGAAAAATCCCATGGACAGAGGAGCCTGATGCACTACAGTTCAAAGGGTTGTAAAGAGTCAGACACGACTGAGCAACTGTATATGCATTATACATTAGCATTTTATCTCTTATATATCTATACGTATATCTATCTATATATATATCATTAGCTTTTTTATCCTCCAAGCTAAGTATTCCAACTGTTTTTATTCTCCTTTCCAAATCTTGGCATTACAACCTCGTTTGGCTGAAACTTTTCCCTCAATTTATTTAATTCCATGGATTTAAATTTCAGAATATATAGGCTGAGAGATGAGCCAAAAAACCAAGTTTTGCTCCTAAATTTTCTGATCTGTTATTGAACCTATAAAGCCCAGGGTTTTCATATTTCTTTTTCTCTTTATTCAGAGTCAACAAAAAGCCACACTTCTTTTAAGCCATCAAGTAAAATTAAGTCCCAAGTGGCAGTCCGAAAAACTTTGGTGTTCAATCCTTTCCTCTGTCTCTACAGCGGGAGGTATCAAGCCAGTTTTTAATTTTCATTACCTGTATCTGATAATATGTGATCATATTCAAATGCTTTTATTTCCTCAAGCTTTAAAGTACCTCTCACTCATTCTCTCAGGCCAATTTTTTAAAATGTCCTTTATTCTTCATAATATCCAGAGCAAGCCATGTCCAATTACTACACATGCTCCCTATTCTCACTTGAAGTTTGACACCTTCAATTACTGAAAATAAACATATTCTCTTGGAACTTTGGTGGCAGAGGACAGAACAGTGACTGCTACCTACAACAGAATGCCAGTCATAACAACTGCATTATCAGTCAAAGACAGGCTGTGTTCTCATCCACTTGATTACTTCCTCTGGGAAGAAACCTTGGCAACTGGAAATGCAGTACTAATTCCTTTACTGTGTTTTAGAGAGAAGCTTGATAGGCTCCAGGTTAGACATCTACAACTGGCTCTCTGTTTATATTTCATGGGGCACGAAGAAGTGGACTTCAGGTTGGATACTAACAACTGTTAGCATTTCCTGAGATGACAGATAGCTGGGCTTCAGTTAAGGCATTTACCATCTGCCTCCTGTTTGCCTTCCAAAATGGAAGTAACAACAGAAATAGGGTAAATAGTCAGTGTTTGTCTCTTGTAAACACCTTAAGATAATAGTCATGGCAATAGTAAAGGTAATAGTCATGGCAAGTACAAAGAGAGCAAAACTCTGAGTAAAGGATTAAGGGAGCTCCACAACCCCCATTTTTGGGACAAGTGAGACACTGCACATGTGCAGAAAGGCTCCTTGTGGGTCAAAATTCAGGGAATACCACCAGGCCATAAAAAATCTTGCTCTTCCAGAAGCCTTCACTTTGAGATCCATTTGGCTGAGGGGTTATGTGCACATCCAGTGGAGAGTCCCAGGGTAGGTCAAATGTGGGAAAAGAAACCTGATAACTGGTTTGACAAAAGACAAAGACCAGGAAGAACTGATCTACATAAATGACTCACCCACCTCTTTACTGCATTCCTCCTCACTGAGGAGATGCCCGTGCACCTTCTCTCTAGGTGTGCATCTCTCCTTGCCTCTGTCTTAACTAAACAAACCATTTCTCTGTGTGCTCTCCTATTCGCTGTGCTATCTCCAGTAATAAACTTTGTATCTGCATTTACAGTTTCTGCCTCCATGATAAATACATTTTTCACTGGGGAAAAAGATTCAGGGATAAACAGCTCTAGCCTCTAACCCTTGCTGGTTTGATGGCTGAGATTCCTGGTTTTCATCCAGGCTACCCAGGTTCAATTCCTGGGCATGGAATTAAGATCTAGCTTCACGCAACCGCTTACTGTCAGATATTACTGAGATCAGAAAGGTCATAGAGCCTTGGAATCTCCCATGTAAGCCAATATCAAAGCCTTGTTCAGATCCTCAGTTTTATTATGCGTCCTCACGTGGAGTTCTTAAGAACTGTTCAAAGGAGGAAAGGAGGAAGAAAGAAATTTATGTATTTATATGAAGACAGTCTCCTTGGCACAAATGATCATCTGAATGCTTTCATTTTTGTTTCTGTTTTTTTTTTTTTTTTCCCCAGGGGTGAGGGATAGGGTGGGTGTGGATTGGGGTGACTATGAGGAATAACTGGAGGGTTCCTTTGTGGTGATGCAAATGCTCTGCACCTTGACTGGAGTGGTGGTACACAAATATACACTTGTAGACACAGAAATGTACCCATGTCAATGTCCTGATGTTGATATTTTACTATCATTACACGAGACATAGGCATTGGGGAAAACTGGATGACAGGTAAAAGGGACTTCTCTGTATTATTTTTTCAGATATCTGTGAGTCTATAATTATTTCACAGTAATAAATTAGGGGGAAAATATCCTTCCAAGGGCACACCCAAGGCCTGAGAAACTCCTCCCTCAGGTTTTTCAAACTAGAAGAGCAATTTCATTCAGTATGTTTTCTTAAGAGTTGCTTTAAATTTAAAATGCATGAGCAACCACCTGGATTTTTTTTAAATTATTTCAGAAAGGAGGGCTGTGAGAGCTCCCTTGTCACAATAATTTGATGAGTGTGAGTATCAGTTTGAATGAAGGATACAAATGAATATCATGGTCTTTTAAATTTTTCTCAAGATACTGTACTTTCTCAAGATACTGCACTTTTATTTCCAAGTCTTTGAATTAAGTTTTCCAAGCAAATGCCATACCTGAGTTTTTTGTTCGGTTGTTCCTGTGGTTATTTGTTTACTTGTTTCTTTTTTTATTGTCAGAAAAATCTGAGAACCCATGAAGGGGTAGGCACCAAGGAAATGCGTGGGAACATCTGTAACTTGTGTGTAAGTTGAAGTAGACTGTCCTGTCTTTTCCGAATGAGCAAAACTAGATTTCTGAGAACCTAATCTTGGTTCTTCTTAAAAATCACAACAATCAATCATTTGTGCTTTCTAGGTAAGCAGGCTACAGAGACAAACTTTAACCATTTGTGTAGTATAGAGTGTTAAAAACTAAAGAGAATTAAAAGTTTTAATAAAGTTTAAAAAGAAGAAAAACTAAGAAGTTGGTTTCCAGATTTCTCAAATTCTAAGGTCTTATCAGAATTCATAAGACAATATGGGTTTCTAGTCCACAAACGCACATTCTTCCCTGAAGGCCCAGGGGGGGGCCTTGGCTTTTGAAGCTGCTGCCTACTTCTCTTGACAGGCTTTTTAACTAGAAAAAAAAAATGCAGAAGAGGGAGAAAATTATTCTTTAACTGCTCAGGAAAGTAAAGAGATATTTACTTTATCATTATAAATCCATTTTACCAGGTAGAGGTAGTAAAATTTAGCATTTAGTTAGCTAAAATTTAGTATACCCTTAAGAAGATGGATAGAGGGGTATGAAGGCACTCTGGTAAGAAGTGGAAAATTGTCAGATTCATGGAAGCATAGAATGATGGTTACCAGAGCTGGAGAGAGGGGAAATGGAAAGGTGATGGTCAATGAGTACAATGTTTCAGTTACGCTAAATAGGTAACTTATGGAGATCTGCTATATAACAGATATAACTGTACATAGCTAACAGTACTGTATACTCAACACTTAAAATCTGCTAAGAGTGCAGATTCCATGTTAAGTAATCTTAACATATACACACATGCACACCCACGCAAATAATAATAAAGGGTATGGTAGGAAACTTTGGAAGGAAATGGATATGCTTATGGCCTTAATGGTGGTGATGGTTTCACAGAAGCATGGACTGCAGCACGCCGGGCTTCCTTGTCCTTCACCATCTCCTGGAGTTTGCTCAAACTCATGTCCATTGAGTTGGTGATGCCATCCACCCATATCATCCTCTGGCATCCCCTTCTCCTCCTGCCCTCAATCTTTCCCAGCATCAGGGTCTTTTCGAATGAATCGACTCTTCTCATCAGGTGACCAAAGGATTGGAGCTTCAGCATCAGTCCTTCCAATGAATATTCGGACTGATTTCCTTTAGGATTGACTGGTTTGGTCTCTTTGCTGTCCCAGGGACTCTCAAGAGTCTTCTCTAGACCACAGTTCGAAAGCATCTATTCTTCAGTGCTCACCTTTCTTTATGTTCCATCTCTCACATACATACATGACATCTGGAAAAACCATAGCTTTGCCTGTATGGACCTTTGTCAGCAAAGTGATATCTCTGCTTTTTAATATGCTGTCTAGGTTTGTAATACCTTTTAAGGAGTACACATCTTTTAATTTTCTGGCTGTAGTTGGATCTGTAGTGGTTTTAGAGCCCAAGAAAATAAAATCAGTCACTGTTTCCACTTTTTCCCCATCTATTTGCCTGAAGTGATGGGACTGGATGCCATGATTCCAGCTTTTTGAATGCTGAATTCTAAACCTCAGCTTTTTCACTCTCCTCTTTCAGCCTCATCAAGAAGCTCTTTAGTTCCCCTTCACTTTCTGCTATTAGAGTGGTTATCATATGAATATCTGAGGTTGTTGATATTTCTCCCCACAATCTTGATTCCAGCTTGTGAGTCATCCAGCCCAACATTTTGCATGGTGTACTTGGCATAAAGTTAAATAAGCAGGGTGACATATACAGCATTGATGTACTCCTTTTCCAATTTCCAACCAGTCCATTATTCCATGTCCAGTTCTAACTTGGCCAACATACAGGTTTTTCAGGAGACAGGTAAGGTGGTCTTGTATTCCTATCTGTTGAAGAATTTTCCACACTTTGTTGTGATCCACACAAAGTTGTTAGCATAGTCAATGAAGCAGAAGTAGATAACTTACTGGAATTCTCTTGCTTTTTCTAAGATCCAATGGATGTTCTCAATTTAATCTCTAGTTCCTCTTTCTTTTCTAAATCTAGCTTGTACATCTGGAAGTTCTCAGTTCACACACTGTTGAAGCCTAGCTTGAAGGATTTTCAGCATTACCTTGTTAGCATATGAAATGAGCACAATAAATGTGTGTGTGTGTACATGTATATGGGCTTTCCAGGGGGCTCAGTGGTAAAGAATCTGCCTGCCAATGCAAGAGAAACAAGAGATGGTGGTTCGATCCCTGGGTCAGGAAGATCCCCTGGATTAGCAAATGGCAACCAACTCCAGTATTCTCTGGAAAATCCCATGGATAGAGGAGCCTGGTGGGCTACAATCCAGGGGGTTGCAAAAGAGTCAGACACAAATGACTATGAACATACATATAAATATATACATTATGAATTTCGTGAAATGTGCTTCTATCTGTCTATTTAGTCAAGTCTTGTGTGGAGGTTGGAATGTCTCTTTGCTATGTTCTAGCTCATACAGTGGAGGCTATAGCATGATACTCATGCAAGTTAGACGTAGTCATTTCAAATCCAAGCTCAACCACTCATTTGCTAAATGTCCTTCAGCAAGTTATTTAAGCTCCTTAAGGCTCAGCTTCCTTAACTATAAATAAGACCTAATGACATCTGCCCCATAAAGATTTATGGAGATTAACTATTTAAGCTTTAGCATACTGACTTGTGTAAAAAACACTCAAAAAAATTTAGGCCTTAGTGTCGTCGCTTTACTGGATGGCTGACAGCACTTCAAACCATAACCATAACAGAGTACACGATCAATAAATACTTGATGACAGACCGAATGAATCTGTTACTCTTTCTTAACAAATGATAGACACATACATACATATGTGGGTTTCCCAGATGGCTCGGTGGAAGGCAGGAGACACAGGAGACAAGGATGCCATCCTTGGGTTGGGAAGATCCCCTGGAGAAGGAAATGGCAACCCACTGCAGTATTCTTGCCTGGAAAATCCCGTGTACAGGGAAGCCTGGCGGGCTACAGTCCATGGTGTCACAAAGAGTGGAGAGAGAGATATATGTGTGTGTATGTGCGCATGCTAAGTCACTTCAGTCATGTGTGACTATCTGTGACCCCATGGCCTAGTAGTCTGCCAGGCTTCTCTGCACATGGGATTTTCCAGGCAAGAATACTAGAGTGGGCTGTATGTATACATATGAATACATATATACATGTATAAACACATGTATACACACGTATACATATATTCCTATAAAAGCAAAGACTGACCTGTCACATATTCACACCAGCCAAGGGTAAAATGCATGGAAGGGTTAACGTCCACCCAATTTGATCTCCTTTGTAAAAGGAGCCCTGGGTGAGAAAATGAGAATCAAACACATATGAAGAAAGGCCGACAGCCTCTCTGCTGAATGAATACAGCAGGCTTCTCTAGTGAAGTGTTTTCTTTCAAAAAAGCCAGATTCCATTAACTTGAGGCCAGCTTCTCTCATTGAACCTTTTGTATGTTTTCCCTCCCAGACATTTATTTTCCAACATCCCAGGGATGAGTAGAACACATGAAGAAGAGATAAGAGTTGTAACTGCCCCACTGAGCCAACAGTGTGAGATGAGACAGCTCAACATTATTACTTTACTCACTGAAAGGGAACCCCTGGGTCTGGATCCAAGAAGAGAACAGCAAGAGAAAACTTGAGTGTATGGATATAAAACATGCCAAGGCCCAGAGTCAATAATCCTCAATGTTTATACAGAGATATTACCTGTCTTCCTTTTTAATAGTTCAATAGTCACATGCCACTGCAAAGAATCCTATTAAAATGGCAAAATCTTCTAGTAAGACAAAGTTAACATTTACTTAGAAACTTCCAGCCAGCGTTTCTGCACACCCTTTTACATACATTGCCACATTTAACTCTCACAACAGTCCTTTGAAGTGTTATGACTGCAGTTCTCAGATGAGGAGACTGAGGTTTAGAAACATGAAATACAGCCAGTCATCCAGCTGACAAACTATGTTGTGATTATGCCAAGGTAGTCTGGCTCCAGAATGCACACATCTAATCTTATAACTTGTGGCCATACAAGAATTTTTAAAAAATAAATCTGTTCAAAACTGTTCAAGTTATACATTTTATTTGTTTTAGTTTCTTTGGTTGCAAGACATGCAGGATCTTAGTTCCTGACCAGGGATCAAACCTGCACCTCTTGCATTGGAAGTGCAGAGACTTAACCAATGAACCACCAGGGAGGTCCTGTCATACAGAAATTTTGTGGTGTCAGTTACTTCTTGAAATGAGCAAGAAGATTCAATCATCTTTCTTATTGTATTCATGGTAATATTTGTGGTAAACGGATATTCATACTTAATCAAGCTACATTCATCAACAAATGCTTTCTTAACTGCTTCATAGGCACCTGTTTAATCCTATGTAACTTTTTAAATGAATTATCATTAAATAGATAAATGAGTCTTTGGGACTCTGTGGGAGAGGGTGAAGGTGGAATGATTGGGGAGAATGGAATTGTAGCATGTATATTATCATAAGTGACCAGTCCAGGTTCGACGCATACATTTTCCTCTGTTCATTTCTTTGCATTTGTGCTTTTTTAATAAAATTCTTTTTTAGAAATAAAAAAATAAATTAAAAAAAAAAGATAAATGAAAAGGTTAGCAGAGAAATTCCATTCATTTAAAGTAGAAGTTTACAGTTCATAAATCTGTTTTCACATGAATAAATTACTTTTCTTCTCAAAACAAATTCCTAGAATAAGTTGGCTTTCTCATACCATTCTCCAGTTGAGGCTTAGGGTTACACATGGCTTGTTACCAGCACAGCCAGCACCCAAATCTTGTGCTCTTCTGACTCCAAGCCCCTAAATCACAGCTCTCCCTGAATCACAGCTACCTACAACCAATGACACTGCACTTGAAATCCATCCAATACAAACTGATTCCTTCATCAGACACTCCCTATCAGCAAATGAGCATAAGCACAGCTGCTGGGCTGGTGGTTTATTGTAACTAAATATTCATCAAAAGTGAGCGCATTAACAGCTACACACAATAATTAAACCCAAATTAATTTCCTCAGTTAATACATGCCACAGAATTAAATTAAACCTCAACAGACAACAGGGCAGACTGAAACTATTAATCCCCCCATAAGCAACAATAATTATTTTTGCCAATATTTATTTCGTTTTCATCTATAATGTTACGTTGCAATTTTTCACATACTGATGATGATTCTCTGCTTTTCCAGATCAAGAACTTCCCAGTTTAGTTCAAAGTAATCTGTCAGCAGAAATTTTCACAGACTCAGTTTAGGAGCAAATTGTTAACATTTGGGGTAGCAAGGTTCATTAACGATAGTGCTATAATTCACGATGGGATCCACTGACCGCAAATGGGTGTGCAAAATCAACAGATGTAAACCCTGTATGTGACTGAAGACTAATTTCATGTTATATGGAATATGTCTAAAGTCACATATGAAACATGAAATACTTCAAAAATTAACATTTCTATTATTTATATACTTAATGAGAAGCAATCATGGTTTTCTCTGGTTGGAAAATTATGTTTGTAAAATGTATTGATATATTTTTCAATAAATTCTTATTGGAGCTGTCATATGTGACTATAATTATGCTAAGTCCTGGGACAACAAGGACAACAAGCGCAAAAATAGTCACAATTCCTTTCCTCATAAATCTTGCTTTCAGTGGGAGACAGACAACTAGAAACTAAATAGTTTGTGCCAAAAGTTTATAATGCCTACTTCAGGAAATAAGCATTAGGCAAACTAGTATGAGATGGCATCCATTAGATTGTGAAACTTTAGGTAAATTGTTTAAACTCTTTAACTTCAGTTTTTTCTTCTGTAAAAATTGGTGTAAGGATCAGATAATGACAATATTTGCTACATTCACTGTATGTTCTCTATATGCCAAGCATTGTACTCAATACTTAGCATGTATCTTCTCATTTTTTACAGCAAACCTACAAGGTGAAATTAATATTATCAGTACTGTCATTTTACATGGCTATAGAGGTTAACTGTGGTCACACAGCCAATGGAATAATAGCTGAGTTTGAATTTGGTTAACAGGACTTTGTGTGCTGTGCTTAGTCGCTCAGTCTTGTCCAACTTTGCGACCCCATGGACTGTAGCCTGCCAGGCTCCCCTGTTCATGGAGATTCTCCAGGCCAGAATACTGAAGTGGGTTGCCATACCTTCCTCAGGGGGATCTTCCCAACCCAGGGATCAAACCCAGGTCTCCCGCATTGTAGGCAGATTCTTTACTGTCTAAGCCACCAGGGAAGCCAGAGAGACATGTTAACTATCAAGTTATTTTGCCAACTAAGTAAAGAATTCAGAGACAGATGTTAACATAGTTCTTCCTCTATGTAATCAGCAACCAGGAATCTATTGAAAGAGTAACCAATCTTTTTTCTTCCCAACTACTAACTGACATTTTAACTGGTAGTTCAGTCATGACAAAAAAGCATGTAATGAAACTTAATAACAAATATGTTGTCTCCAGAGGATACAGTTCTGCAGTTTTCATTCAAGCATATGTTTTTTCTGAGAAGAAACATATGTGAATTTCAGCACAGAGCTGTTTATTGGCAACTGATTAATATTTCTTGGCTATGAGTTTAATGGGGAGTTGAGAGTTGTTATTAATAGAATCTAGAAGATTGTCACCCTCTCACTGTTGAAATTTTCTTAAAGCAATAGAAAAAAATCTGTGACTTTGGGCTAGGAATAATACCTGCTAAGTAAATAAAGGGATTGGCTTTCTATATGGAGTCCTGCCAAATGTTTTCCAAGAAGTGCTTTAATACTATTAAATAGATCAAAAAAGGATATAGGAAGAGAATACTATAAACAAATTATAGAGTCCTTCATTGCATACGTTACTGGCTGCAGCAAAATCAAACTCCCATAAAATGTTTGTATCCGCCTCACACAGTTAAATTGTTTTGACAGAGACTATTCATAAATGCAATGGATTTCAGTTTTTATCTTCCCAAATGTGAATTAATTAACCTCATATCTGAAGTATCAACTCTACTTCCTTGGCAGAACCTCCTTCCTCCTTCTGATTGTGTGTTTGGCTGCTTCTGTCATGTAAGAACCAGTCCTCCTTTTGGTGACTCCTGATTTCTATGTGAGAATCAATATTTGGTTTCAGCGAAGTTCACTTTTTTCCAAAGACAGCTACAATCTAGGCAAGATGGGCTTCTCATTTCACAGGACAGTAGAAGCATGTGATCTAAACTTTTCAATTACTGTGAATTTCATTTTATTTTTAACTCTGTTTCTTTCCTTTTCTTTTTTGCTGAGTCCTGGTACAAAGACATTCTCTTTTTCTTGACTTTTTGTGCAAAGGGAATAAATACATAGCCACAGGAGGTTCAGAGAGTCATCTAGGGACCCAGGGAGAGCTAGCTTCTAAATGTAAACAAGACAAAGAAAGGCAGAGAAGAAAGGAAGGAAGGAAAGAAGGGAGGGATGGAGGGAGGGGAGGAAGAAAGGAAGAAATTATGATCTCACTGTAATGATGGATCAAGTTTAAATTAAAAGCTGAAACAGCGGTGAACTTTTATTTTTACTATTATGTATTCCAAAAATTTCCCTTTATTGTTCAGCCAGTTTCAGTTGGCTTTTCTGCTACCTGCATTATGAACATTATTACAAATACCACCTTATACTAAAGTGTATAAGAAAGGCTTGTAATTCATATATTTTTTGTGCATGTGATGACTTTCCTTCTTCAGTCCTCAGACCTTTGAATCCTATCTAATTTTCTCTCTCCCTTCCAATGGATAAATTAAAACATCTAAATCATTTAACAACCCAACCTGGATTCTAGTCTCAGATCATTGGAGTTAACAATCAAGAGTATTAGTTTTGGGGTGAGATAGATCTTGCATTTCCAGTGCAGCCTCTTCTAGTTATCACCTTGAGATCAATGCCTTATCTTGGCTCGGTCCAATTTTTCATATGTAAATGTATTAGTTTGTTTTGGCTGCCAAAACAAATTACCGCAAATTTAGCAGTATAAACAACATAAATGTGTTATGTTATATTCTTGTGGATCAGAAGTATGATCTGGGTCTCACTGCCCCAAAATCAAGGAAGGCATTTGCAGGCTACATTCCTTCCTATTGGGCTTCCCAGGGGACTCTGTGATAAAGAATCCGCCTGCACTGTAGGAGACAAGGGTCAGGAAGATCCCCTGGAGAAGGAAATGGCAACCCACACCAAGTATTCTTGCCTGGGAAATCCCATGAACAGAGGAGCCTGTGGTGTTGCAAAAGAATCCGACATGACCTAGCAACTAAACAACAACAACCCCTCCTGTTTTCTCTGAGTGGGAGCTATTTGCTTTTCCAGCTCCTGGCTCCCATCCTGTCTTCAAAGGCAGCAAGAGCAGGCCAAGTTCTTCTCATACCACTTCACTCCGACCCCGTCTGTCACATTTTTAGGGACTTTTGTGATTACACTGGGCCCACCTGGAAAAATCTTTCCTTTGCAATGAAAAATAACAGATTCACAGGTCTTGGGGCTTTGGACATGGACATCTTTGGGGCATTATTCAACCTATCACAATAATATACACTTTCTGTTCAGGTTTGGAAGAATTAATGGCATAAACTACAAACTAATGGCATACACTAATAGCATAAACTGCACATAATAAGTAGATTTTAATTGCAAGTACTATTATTAAACCATAAGCGAATAAGATTCAAAGCAGTCTTTGATCTTCCCAATCAGGGTCTCAAGAACCAGGAAGAAGTGTATATATACAGTCAGTATTGCTTCTTTAACCTATTTATCAATCTGGTTTCCATGTGGTTTCTGTCCTTGCATTCCTGTGTCCCTCTTTCCATTGTCCAGACTGCTTACTGTAGTTGTTTCCCAGATGTGTTTAAACTCTTGACATGCTGATTTCCTGGATGGTAACAAGGCAAGCCTGTATTAACGCCACACACTTTGATAAATTATTAAATCAACTGGCTGAGGATGTTAATTGATAAAATTACATGCTAGGCATGTAAATTATTAACTTCTAACAAAAAAAACAAGCCTCTAAACTCATTTTTTATAAACATGTCTATTTGAATTCTACCTCTCTGATATTGATAAAAACCTTAATATTATTCTTTTTATTGTGACTAAAAGATTTGAATAATTTTTTAGTCCATTTATTGCAATCAAAATTATTTTAAAAGAAACTTTCCATTTCGTTCCATCGCTCAGTCGTGTCCGACTCTTTGCGACCCCATGGACTGTAGCCTACCAGGCTTCTCCGTCCATTTATATCACCACTAAAACAATAGCACAAACTGGTATAACTTGTTATCAGTTCAGTTCAGTTTAGTTCAGTCGCTCAGTCGTGTCCGACTCTCCGCGACCCCATGAATCACAGAACGCTAGGCCTCCCTGTCCATCACCAACTCCCAGAGTTCACTCAAACTCATATCCATAGAGTTGGTGATGCCATCCAGCCATCTCATTCTCTGTCGTCCCTGTCTCCTCCTGCTAGGCAATAACCAAACAAGTAAAAATAAGAAAATGAAAACAATGTTACTCATATCTAGGTGGTTATTGTTGTTTGCCAATGCTTTTAATTGAAAGGGATATTAGTGGTATTGAAAGTCCATGAACCCAAATATCCCTCAACAGAAAATAAGCTCTGGTACAGTCATACAATGGAGCATACAATTAGATCAAATCGTGCTGCTGCTGCTGCTGCTGCTGCTGCTGCTAAGTCGCTTCAGTCATGTCCAACTCTGTGCGACCCCATAGACGGCAGCCCACCAGGCTCCCGCATCCCTGGAATTCTCCAGGCAAGAACACTGGAGTGGGTTGCCATTTCCTTCTCCAATGCATGAAAGTGAAAAGTGAAAGTGAAGTCTACTCAGCCATGTCTGACTTTTAGCGACCCCAAGGACTGCAGCTTACCAGGCTCCTCTGTCCATGGGATTTTCCAGGAAAGAGTACTGGAGTGGGGTGCCATTGCCTTCTCCGAGATCAAATCCTACAAATCAAAAAGAATGTGTAAACTACAACCAAACCCTACAACATGGATGAGTCCCACAAACATGAAGTTGGCTCGGAAAAGACAAACACAAAAGAACACCAGTTATATGACCACACTGCACTTATGTAAATTTCAAACCTTGGAAAAATTAATCTGTGGTGGTAGAAATCAGGATTGTGTCCATTCTAGAGGCAGTGCCACTTGGGCAGGAGCACAAAGGGAAATCTTAGGGGCTGAAAACATGCTGTTTCTTAGTCTAGGTCCTGGTCACTGGCGTGCTTATTATATGTAATGCTTCACATTCATGATCGTACTTTTCCTGCATATATGATAGATTTCAAAGACATATTTGCTTTAAAAATTCTCTCTGTAAACACATACATTAACAGCAAACTAAATCTTGCTCTTGGATGGAACCTGAAAGGTTCACACACACACACAAAGAAAAAAAAAAACAGAGAAAGACTGCCTCAAGCCAGATAAATGATGATGATAATATAGATCATAGACCAATGGAAGGTCCTTACTTGTAGGATGACAATTTCCCCAAGTGTGAGTTGGTGACTCCTTCTATACTTTCAGAGGACTCTGGGTCTTGGATCATAGCTTCTACCTCTCTGGACTCAACATGATCATTTCCTGGCTTGCCTCTGTCTAGACTCAGTTCCTTGAGGGCAGGAACTGAGCCTTTAACTACAGGATTTTAGTACCTAATGGTATACCTGACAGGTGACAGGAGCTCCATAAATACCTGTAAAATGAATGGATGTGTATATGAATTAATGCTAAGACACGGACTGTGTAAAGCTGACAGAAAAGAGAGATTAAGAGCATGCATCTGGCTGAGGGAAACAACTGCATATAAATCCTGACAATAGCATATTTACAAGTTTGAAAAAAAAGGACTGAGGTACTAAAATCGCTTGAAATCCATTGGAGGACAGCTGCTCCTGCTTTGCTTTATAAGGCCTTGTGCTCTGGTACTGTTTACCATTTAAAGGGCCCAAGGTGGTGCTGTATCTGTATTGTCAGTAATGAAAGCAAATGTGTGAGCTGCTTGGACCTATTAAAGGTAAGTTATTTCAGGGGTTTTTGGAATAAGTACACATGGAGAGGCAGAGCCATTTTATTGCCATCCTTTCTGGGAATGAGTCAGAGAAATGAACATGTCTGAATTCTTTAGAGAAGTCCCCAAATGCCTTTCAGCCACTAGTTTACAATTTCTTGTACTAGAGACAGAATCAACACATTTATGCATGTCATATTGAGTCTGATCTGAATTTGACAAAAAAACGCAGTATCCTTAACAAAGTTTCTGGTATTAAATGCTAGAGGAAAAACTGTACTGAACCCAATTCCTATCTAAATGCCAGTAAAATACTTAAAAATAGAAAGAAGGAAGGTAGGAAAGATGGAAGGAAGAAAGAGAGGGAGGTAGGGAGGAAAAAAGAAAGAAAAGGAGGGAAAGAAAGAGGAAGAAAAGTGAAAGATAGGAAGAGATGGATAGAAGCAGAGTGGGTGCAAGAAAGAGACAGAAGACAGAGAGGAGAGAAAAGCAGAAAGGTAGAGGCAGAGAGGAAGGGGAGAGAGGAAAAAAGGAGAAAGAGAGGGAAAGAGAAAGAGAATAAAAAAGAGGAAGCAAAGTGGTCATAAGAAAGTCCACAGATTTTAACAAAATATTTTAGAGGTTTTCCAAAGGGGAAATTTCTTTTAAAAAAATTAGCCAACAAAGTGAATTCTAAATGTATTTAATAATAAGAGATGGTGTTATTAAATTAAAGCTAAAGATGCTAAACACAGATCGAAGAAGGAAAGACAAATGATGATGGGATCTAATTGCTTTATTGTCCTGTACTGTGGAAATTTTGCTCAAATGTTCAGATTTCTGAAATGTCCTGAGTCACAGCAAGAATCGAAGGAGGGAGTAGACTGTGGAGGAATGCACCAGACTGGAAAGTCATCACCAGGGAAGGTAATTTGTTCAAATCCTATTCTTCAGATTTGGGAAAACATGAAATTAGAAACAAGGTTATGCGTACCAAAGGACAAGAAACCTAGCTTCCTCCAGTGAGCACAGCATGAACCTGAATCACAATGACCCACGAAGTGAGAAGGTCCTTGTGTCTGTATTTCATCGGAGGGCCGTAATAAAAACTATTCCTTGGGCTAACAGAAATGATGTAATCAACTCAAACTTATGAGTCTATAAGTTCCTGGTACTTATTCATTATAAACAGCCTGCTGCTAACTTTCAAAAGGAACTTTCTTGCTCTTATAAGTGATTTTATACTACAGTTGGGTATGTAACTCAAGTGGAACAAAACAATTAAATAAATGTGCTGCTACTGCTGCTGCTAAGTCACTTCAGTCGTGTCCGACTCTGTGTGACCCGATAGACGGAAGCCCACCAGGCTCCCCCGTCCCTGGGATTCTCCAGGCAAGAACACTGGAGTGGCTTGCCATTTCCTTCTCCAATGTGTGAAAGTGAAAAGTGAAAGTGAACTCGCTCAGTCACGTCTGACTCGTAGCGACCCCATGGACTGCAGCCTACCAGGCTCCTCCGTCCATGGGATTTTCTAGGCAAGAGTACTGGAGTGGCTTGCCATTGCCTTCTCCGAAATAAATGTGCTACATGATGTATATCTCCAGTGGTAGATTGTATTCAGATCAGTTCACCTGCACAGTCGTGTCCGACATTTTGCGACCCCATGAATCACTGCACACCAGGCCTCCCTGTCCATCACCAACTACCAGAGTTCACCCAAACTCTTGTGCATCAAGTCGGGGATGCCATCTAGCCATCTCATTCTCTGTCGTCCCCTTCTCCTCCTGCCCCCAATCCCTCCCAGCATCAGGGTCCAATGAGTCAACTCTTTGCATGAGGTGGCCAAAATATTGGAGTTTCAGCCTCAGCATCAGTCCTTCCAATGAACACCCAGGATTGATCTCCTTTAGAATGGACTGGTTGGATCTCCTTGCAGGACAAGGGACTCTCAAGAGTCTTCTCCAGCACCACAGTTCAAAAGCATCAATTATTCAGCGCTCAGCTTTCTTCACAGTCCAATTCTCACATCCATACATGACAACTGGACAAAGCATAGCCTTGACTAGACAGACCTTTGTTGGCAAAGTAATATCTCTCCTTTTCAATATGCTATCTAGGTTCGTCATAACTTTCCTTCCAAGGAGTAAGCGTCTTTTAATTCCATGGCTGCAATCACCATCTGCAGTGATTTTAGAGCCCCCCAAAATAAAGTATGACACTGTTTCCACTGTTTCCCCATCTATTTCCCATGAAGAGATGGGACCAGATGCCATGATCTTTGTTTTCTGAATGTTGAGCTTCAAGCCAACTTTTTCACTCTCCTCTTTCACTTTCATCAAGAGGCTTTTGAGTTCCTCTTCACTTTCTGCCAGAAGGGTGGTGTCATCTGCATATCTGAGGTTATTGATATTTCTCCCGGCAATCTTGATTCCAGCTTGTGCTTCCTCCAGCCCAGTGTTTCTCAGGATGTACTCTGCATAGAAGTTAAACAAGCAGGGTGACAATATACAGCCTTGACATACTCCTTTTCCTATTTGGAACCAGTCTGTTGTTCCATGTCCAGTTCTAACTGTTGCTTCCTGACCTGCATATAGGTTTCTCAGGAAGCAGGTCAGGTGGTATGGTATTCCCATCTCTTTCAGAATTGTCCACAGTTTATTGTGATCCACACAGTCAAAGACTTTGGCATAGTCAATAAAGCAGAAATAGATGCTTTTCTGGAACTCTCTTGCTTTTTTGATGATCCAGTGGATGTTGACAATTTGATCTCTGGTTCCTCTGCCTTTTCTAAAACCAGCTTGAACATCTGGAAGTTCACAGTTCACGTATTGCTGAAGCCTGGCTTGGAGAATTTTGAGCATTACTTTACTAGCATGTCAGATGACTGCAGTTGTGCGATAGTTTGAGCATTCTTTGGTATTGCCTTTCTTTGGATTTGGAGTGAAAACTGACCTTTTCCAGTCCTGTGGCCACTGCTGAGTTTTCCAAATTTGCTGGCATGTTGAGTGCAGCACCTTCACAGCATCATCTTTCAGGATTTGAAATAGCTCAACTGGAATTCCATCACCTCCACTAGCTTTGTTCATAGTGATACTTTCTAAGACCCACTTAACTTCACATTCCAGGATATCTGGCTCTAGGTGAGTGATCACACCATCGTGATTATCTGGGTCATGAAGATCTTTTTTGTACAGTTCTGTGTATTCTTGCCACCTCTTCTTAATATCTTCTGCTTCTGTTAGGTCCATACCATTTCTGTCCTTTATCAAGCCCATCTTTGCATGAAATGTTCCTTTTGTATCTCTAATTTTCTTGAAGAGATCTCTAGTCTTTCCCATTCTGTTGTTTTTCTCTATTTCTTTGCACTGATCACTGAGGAAGGCTTTCTTATCTCTCCTTCCTATTCCTTAGTACTCACATTCAAATGGGAATATCTTTCCTTTTCTCCTTTGCTTTTCACTTCTCTTCTTTTCACAGCTATTTGTAAGGCCTCCCCAGACAGCCATTTTGCTTTATTGCATTTCTTTTCCTATGGGATGGTCTTGGTCCCTGTCTCCTGTACAATGTCACGAACCTCCGTCCATAGTTCATCAGGCAGTCTGTCTATCAGATCTAGTCCCTTAAATCTATTTCTCACTTCCACTGTATAATCATAAGGGATTTGATTTAGTTTTACTATTTGTCAATTTTCTTTAGCATGCTCCTGCATGAGGATGGATGATACATTCCAATAAAGTTGAACTCAAAATAAAAGGATGCTTCATTTTGTTTAGGAAAAGAAAGCGGAAGTGATACACAGCTTTTCGTGCCATGTTTCTTTTCCCACTGATACAACAATCAAAATGCTCCTGATAGAGGCTGCTCCAGCAACCTAGTCCCTCCAATGAACACAGCATAAAGCAGAACCATAGCTGATCCACAAAGAATAGGCAGTACCTTTCATTTTATAAGTCACTGAGATTTTTGGGGGTCACAAATTAATTTACCCTGTCCTAAATGATACAGGACCCAAGTACTGAAACTAAAACAAGGATCAAATATATAAATGCATTAATTTGTCCAATCACTAGCTATTGAATATATAGAGATCCTGTCCTCAACTCTGGGGATATCACAGGTAGGAAAGCAACATGATTTGAAAATTTTGAAGGAAGGCCACACAGAGAGTTGTAGCTTGAGCAAGATATTATCAGACAGGCATTAGACTGCATTTCTAGTATAGTAGGTAGACTCACTCAAACAGAGTTATAACTAAAGGACAGACTGTGTGATAAAACAGTGGAAGGGGGGTTAGAAACAATCAGAGTTGAAAGAAAATCTTCATCAACTTACTGAGGCATCTAGAGTAAGAATGTTTAGGTGCTTGTGAAAAGATAACAACAACAACAAAAGCGGGACTGGTGATTGCCAGTATTTGGGGGTCTTCCCTGGTGGATCAGTGGAAAACAATCCACCTGCCAATGCAGAAGAGGTGGATTCAATTCCTGAATCAGGAAGATCCCCTGAAGAGGGAAATGGCAACCCCGTCCAGTATTCTTGCCTGGGAAATCACATGGATAGAGGAACCTGGTGGGTTACAGTTCATGGGATCACAAAGAGTCTGACACGACTTAGTGACTAGACTACATCAGTATTTTTGTTGTCATTAATTTAAAGTCAAACTGCTATCCTGTCAAAATTATGTATTGATGCCAATAATTTTCAATCTCACATTTCATAACCACTAAAAATCTGTGCTTTAATGAAATGAGTTTGGAGCATTCAATGTATGTTCAGCTTAAAATGTATATTCAGTGACAGCAAAAAAAAATAATTTGTGTTCAGGGACATCAAAAAAATATATAGATGTAGAAATTTAAAAGATACCATCTAATGTCTGCACAAGACCTAGAAAACTATGTTGTTTAAAACTTAACCTTTAAATCAGACAGTGACTGTGATTAAGATGAGAATAACTATGATGTGACATTTTCTTTTTGACAATGGGAGCAATAGACAACTAATTGTTCATTAAATTCTATTTCATTGCCCTCTTTTGGGGTGCAATGGAACACTTCTCAGCTTTCCCTGTAGTTACCTCAAGGTCATGTGATTGAGGCATGCTCACTGGGAGCATGCCAAGATGTATTTTTAGTTTACATGTTTGCTTTGTTTAATTTCAAATCTACAGAGGAATCTATTCTCTTGAACAGTGATTCCTAAGTACTGCTACTCAAGAGCATTAACTTTCAGAAACTTCAGAGAAGGGCTAGATTAGCAAACGATACAAGGATGTGGGAAGCAGGTGCACTTTCAGAGAACCAGATAAAAACAGACAACCAAGGCAAATCAAAACAAAATACTCTCAGAGGAGCAACAATCAGATGCCAATCAAAATAGCAAGAATATTCTAATGCTAAATATCTAAGAATGTGAGCTGATTCCAATTTTAAGTAACTTTATGCTCAGAAAATCAAAAAGAAACAGCTTAATTTTAAGTGGATATATTTCTAAGTTGTAGTGTAGTCTCTTGGTTAAAAAAAATAAAATGTTTGATGACTCTTAAATTCCAGACTTAAAACAAACATTTATTGACTTCTAAGGGCATTCCATGGTTTACCTCTTTATCTACAGGACAGCACTAGTTGATGGGCATATATTCCTAAATGGAAATAGAATCTTAGAGATAAAGTAACATACCTAAAGTGCACACGACTGGGAAGAGGTAGAGATGGGATTGCAATCCAGGTCATCTGACTCTAGCAACTACACTCCATGGTCTATACTACCACCACATATTCCTCCCGTGGGGGCTAGCTAATCTTGAAAAGCCATTTCACTTAAACAGATGAGCCATTTGCTTTCACATTAGTACATTCAGGATAGGCTAAATAAGTGCCCAGAAAAAAATTAACTGGTAATTATACCCTCTAACACCCCCAGGAACATTTCCTGAATATTTAGAGTTTTCTAAATCCTACTTTAGTACAAAAAATCAAGCATGGAGTCTCTTAGAGGCACTAAAACATGCTGGAAATATTTCTGATGTCTACAAACTAGGTAAGAAATACAGAAGAAAAAAACAAATAAAATATTTATGTCCAGATGAATCCACAAGGTGGAGCAGGTAGGGGAGACAACAAACAAGAAAGGGAACTCTATAGTATCGTGTGGACCTATTATTCCCAAGATCCTTGTTTAGGACCAAAGAGGAAAACATAGGGACAACAAATCAGTATCATACCATGAATCTTCAAGAAGCTATAATCACAATGAATAAATCTGTACAGAGACTGAGTGCAACCTTTCCCTGAGCCCATTTTCTCCAGCAAGATGCAGAATGCTACTATCAATCCATGGTGGACACAGTGCCAGGCTATACTTCATGGAAAGATGAGAGAAAGAGAATCCTGTGTTTGGAATTATCCGTCCCTATTGAAGTCTCACACACAACTAAGACATAGACAGCTGACAAAGATGTAGCTCTTTAATAAGACGCTGAATCCAGTTCAGGAGGGGATGTGTATTGCTTAAAAACACCACCATTAGGATGGCATGTACTGTGCCTCCTTTGCCCCACTTTGAGTATAGAAGTTGTATGTTAAAACTTTCTGCAAAATCTTTTTTCAAGAGAACAGTCAGTGTCAGCACCCCCATTAGAATTGGATATGAAACATAAAACGTGGAGCACTGATTATACCTGGTTTTCTATGAATATAAGGTAATTTGTTTCTGGATAAAAGCATGTAAGTATTCAAGAAATACTTTCACTGAATCCCATTGGCTTTCATAAGCGTTTATGCTATAACAAACTTACTTCTAATTTTATTCTCTCTCTAAGAAAAACAAACCAAAACCCTGCTTTCTTTCACAGATTCAGACTTGAAAAGGTTATACCTAAAGATCTGTATCTTTATCAATTTTACATTATAAGATTAAAAAGAAAAGTATATTGGCACCTTTGTTAATGCCTGTCCAGGTGCAGGCAAGGGTCTTTGAAAATTTGCAATGGACAATTTATTAAGGATACTGAATACTGAAAATGCTTACTTTTTATAATTAGAAGGGACAGCTTATTTGCTTGTAGGTTTAATAAAGGAGAATTTGTAGTCATTAGAAAAACATTTTGTATGGCAAATTTGAAAACACTGACAGACATGATTGTGAAAAATTGAATTTAAGAGAACATGAATGGACAAAAATAAAAATATACACTTTTACCTGGCACCAAAGAAGACCATAAGAGTTCTTCACATCACAATTCACTAGTGTGTCCAGAGGTCACAATCAGACAAGAAATGTGCTCCAAGAAATTGTTTTCAATGAAAACTTTCTAAAGTTTCTGAGCACTTTACAATCATTTAATCAGAATAAATTCAGAGTTGTTTCTGCAGTAACATCATCCTCACTCATGTGTACTCAAATGAGCCTTTCCTGAGTGGATGATAGAAGGGTATATTGCAACTTTATGTATCAATAGGATTATACTCCTTTATATACATAAATATCAAAAATAACAGGTATCACATTAGGAGAAATGTGTAAGAATCATCAGAGGAAGGAGCCAAGCGATCAAAGAGAAGACACAGGGAGTTTCAAGTCTGAAAGGCATCAGTCTTTGTCATTATTGCCTTTCTGGCCTGGAACAAGTCCATGCCTATTCCTGGTCTTAGGAACATCCTTTATATATCTAGACATTTAGATCAGGGTTGGGAAACTATGATCAGTGGGTCCAATCTGGACCACCATTTGTTTTTGCAAGTAAAGTTTTATTGGAATGTGATTATAACCATTCATTTACATACTGTCTATTGTTGCTTTCAAGCTATAAGAGCAGAATCGAGGAGTTGTAACAGGCTGTATGGTCCACAAAATCTAAAATATTTACTATCTGGTCCCTTATAGAAAAAGATTGCCAAACCCTGAGCTGGGTTATGAGGTCACTGTGATTCTCAAATATGCCTACTCCATAACACGGTGTTTTAAAGTGATTTCTGACAGTCCTCCGATTAAACATGGGGTAGTACAAAAAGCAGTAGGTGTAGTAAGAAATGGCAACCCATTCCCGTATCCTTGCCTGGAAAATCCCACGGACAGAGGAGCCTGGTGGTCTATAGTCCACGGGGTCACAGAGAGTCAGACATGACTGAGTGACTGAGCACACACACATTCATAAAAGAGGACAGATCAACAACACTTAAGCAGATGGAAAAACGTTGATAAAACACTTGCAGCCCTCCCAAAGATCTCTGTGTGCTCCTTTCCACTTACTACCCCACGAAGGGTATCACTATCCTGACTGCTAAAACTGCAGAGTGACTTTGCCAGTTCTAGAATATCATATAATAGAACTATAGAGTATGGACTCTTTCATCTAGGACTTGATTCATTCACTGCCTGCATCCACGTTGTTGCATGCATTTAGTTCATTTATATTATTACTGAATAGCATTCCATTGTATTAAGGAATCACAATTTGTCCAACCACCTGTTGATTGAAACTTACATTTGGGTTATTTCCAGGTTTTGGTCATTATGAATAAAAGCTGCCGTGAACATCTGGGTACACACACACACATACACAGCACAGTAGATCATTAGGATTAGAATAGTATTTAACAGAAGTCTTTGAAGTCCAACAGGCCTCCTTTTAAATATGACTTTGCCACTGACCTCTATATCTTATTTCTTTCCTTTGTGAAATGAGAGAATTCCTGTGTCATGAGATCTAGACCTTAAATGAAAGAATATACATAAGGTATGTAACATGGCTTATGACACAGAGCAAGCATTAAACAGTAGCTTGTATTGCTACTGCAACCACTGAGAAAGCCTCCATAGTTGTCACAGGGAGCTAGATGTCCAGCTCAGTGCAATGACTTGTTAGCTATACCTTCCTCTATGTGGATATTCTTGAATGAAAACAGGCAAGGGAAGAACCATCCATGCAGAAGAGCATCAGTTATTCTCTTACCTCTGGATAAGATAAGACAGTGCCTGTGTCTGATTCACACAGCTCTCTTTCTTGGTTAACAACATCATCATGGCCAGGGAAAATACTGTTTGTCTTATAGGTGAAACACCCTAGGCATTTCCCTGCCACAATGACACCTGGATTTGAGTAGAAGGTAATTTACTGGACCTAGAAATAGCCTAAAATGTCTTAAAGGTGCACAGAAAAGCTGCCAAGAAAAAAAATATGTAAGTGAAGATAGTCACTGAAATCAGTAATCCCCAAATCACATTAATGCAGTGTCACAGGTAATAACATAAAGCCTTCTGGCTAGCTAAGAGCTCAAAGTTATCATGCTCAGAGCGATCATAACTTGGTCCCAAGCATCAGACTCTTATTTTATGGTGCTCTGTACATGAGCTATGGAAACTACCTTTGAGAAACTCTTAACTTCCAAATCTCTGACTTCTGAATGTATAAATCACATCAACTAAAAAAAGAGTGAAAATGAAAAGAACAATGTCCACTATGCATTGATTTAAGGCAGTGATTTCAACTACAAATGATCTGGAAAGAAACTTCTCAAACTAATAGTGATGAAAGAATAGTTTGTTTCTTCTTTTTCTTAACCTATTATGAACTGAGACTTTAAAATCTGCAATAAACATAAATTATTAATGAAAAGTAATATTTAAAAAGATGTACAAAATAAATACAAGGCCTGGTTTCTTATTTATTAAATCCAAATGACATTTAAAAATGACCATTAAATTGCTCTAAAATCTTCTGAACTTTTTATTTCTGTTATCTTGTTGCACACTGGTAATGAACAGTTGGCAGTCCCTCCCTGCTCCATGTTCTATATTTACATATAGAGTAGGCAGATCTGGAACTTTCTGGACTGTGATGGTAACTTGTTTTCCCAAAATAAGCCTTCAATGTCAAGAGTCAAGATACCCACTCTCTAATTATGGAGGCCACCGGTGAAGCAGGAATACAAGTGGGGATGAGATGTTAAGGAATGGCAAAGATATATTTCTTGTTTAACTACAGATTCTGCATGATTTAGGTTTTGTGCACAAGCATGAGGTTACTATCTTCCTGCATTTAGAGTTTTCATAAAAGCAATTTAAATACCAATGAAAGCACTTTAAAATGGCATTTCCTCTGCAAGGTTAATTTAGTGAAATGCAGAGGGCAAGACCATAATAGCAAGCAAAGGGAATGTCATAGGTCCTCAAAAACTACATGTTGAACCAATGTCTGTGCATTTTCAGTGAGTACACAGACAGCAGGCCTGGTGCTAGACCACCCGGATGCAACAGCTAAGCCACAATCTTAGCCCTCATGGGATGCACATCTGATTCAAATAGAAATACCCACAAATTCATTACATCCTTACAAAAATCCACTAGAAATTCCATCAAATTAAAGTGATAGTAAAAGAAAGGAGGGGTCACTTTGCTTTAAGGTAAACACAGAGTCTGTCATCTCTCCCAGAATGTGACCCCTTTATTAGGACACTAAGAGATGACTAGAGCTAGAATGCTTGCCCATGTCAGTTGGCATTCACTTTTCACAAGTTTGTTTCTAAAGCTTATAACCCCTAAAATCAACATCCTCAGACCTATAAAACTTCTATCTCAAGTCTTAATTCCAACTAACTTCTGCTTGTCAGATCACTGGAAACCTACTGAATGGTGAGGACGGTGAATGACGTCCATGGAGACACTTGGGGAGCATCATTTGATACCCAGTCTTCTGCTACCTACTTGACAGCAAAGACTAGGAAAGTCATCAAGAACTAAGTCTTGATCCACAGATGCTACTTAAGGGGCAAGAACAGCACAGTCAAGTAGCATCCTGTGAACTTCATTGTAGTAGCTTTTGTGACATTCTAATAAAAGTGGTATTTTTTTCTCATCCAATTAGAACTGTTGCCTAATCCATGGGCTGCCTATGGCAGTGACAGTAGAATAGTGTTAAACCTACAGCATCAGCAAGATCAATTCAGACCCTCTAGAATTACCTGGGAAGACAGCTATCTGTGCTCATTCACCTGGTGTCAAGGAAGAATTCTAGAGGCGAGTCAAAGAAAAGGAGCTCTTGTGTGTTAGTCCAAGTAGAAAATCTGAACCATGTTTTCTTCCATTGGGATAGGTAATTATTCTATCTTAATTAAATTCACAAGTGCAGACATACTGTCATTCAAATATTGGCTGATTCACCTAATGCACCACCCCCATAGATCATCCCTTTTTCTGAATGAAACATATCAGTAAGGCCACCTATGTAGCCACAAATCTTGCTCATGAAATTGTAAGTTGAGAGATTTAGGAATTCACTTCACAGTGCATATTGATATGACAGATGCTTTTCAATTCCTTTTTTCAGTATTGCTACCAGTTCTTGCTCCTACTTTTATGCATGTAATAAAACCCCAGGGGGAAATGGGATTTGGAGGTTCTTAATTATTCATAAGACAATTCATGAAGCATTTCTCTATTACAGCATGGCAAAATCACACACAAAATGTTCAGTGTTTTCCTTCCATCACCATCACTATCTAACTATTTATATGCTTCTTCCAGGCAGATCGTCCTAAAGCCCACATCTAATTACATTAATATTTACCTTAGAAACTGAAAGTTCCAGTGTCTACTTTTAAATTAAATAGTACTATAAAATATGAGGACACAGCGTAGTATAATGTTTAAGAGTATAGCCTCTAGTGTCAGATTGCTTGCTCTTAAACCTAGACTACGACCTTTACTGTCTATATACACGTAGGTGGGTTATTTCTCTGTTTCCAGCTTTGGTTCAGTTCAGTCGCTCAGTCGTGTCCGACTCTTTGAGACCCCATGAATCACAGCACGCCAGGAGTTCATGTCCATCGAGTCGGTGATGCCATCCAGCCATCTCATTCTCTGTCGTCCCTGTCTCCTCCTACCCCCAATCTTTCCCAGCATCAGAATCTTTTCCAGTGAGTCAACTTGTCGCATGAGGTGGCCAAAGTATTGGAGTTTCAGCTTTAGCATCAGTCCTTCCAATGAACACCCAGGATTGATCTCCTTTAGAATGGACTGGTTGGATCTCCTTGCAGTCCAAGGGACTCTCAAGAGTCTTCTCCAGCACCACAGTTCAAAAGCATCAATTCTTTGGCGATCAGCCTTCTTCACAGTCCAACTCTCACATCCATACATGACCACGGAAAAAACCATAGCCTTGACTAGATGGATCTTTGTTGGCAAAGTAATGTCTCTGCTTTTTAATATGCTGTCTAGGTTGGTCATAACTTTCCTTCCAAGGAGCAAGTGTCTTTTAATTTCATGGCTGCAATCAGCATCTGCAGTGATTTTGGAGCCCCCAAAAATAAAGTCTGACACTGTTTCCACTGTTTCCCCATCTATTTCCCATGAAGTGATGGGACCAGATGCCATGATCTTTGTTTTCTGAAGGTTGAGCTTCAAGCCAACCTTTTCACTCTCCTCTTTCACTTTCATCAAGAAGCTTCTTAGTTCCTCTTCACTTTCTGCCATAAGGGTGGTGTCATCTGCATATCTGAGGTTACTTGTCTATATATTGTAGGGAAATATATATATAATAAGCAAGATGTATATTACATATTTTGTGTGTATATATTATATCATATATACTTCATTATACAATAAGCAAGATATATATTTAAAATATAATATGAAACTATATTAAATGACTACAAATAATTAACATATAAATACAAATGTATACTATACCCCACTTATTAGATACATTGTCTGATACATTGTTTGTGTGTGTGTCTTAGAATATTACATTGCTAAGAATGTTGTAAGCACATAGGGAATGCTAGTTATTTTAATTTTATAACTTTGCATCTGGCATACACTGTGACTCTGTTGAGAAGAAATCAGAGATCAGCTCTGACAGAAAGATAAAGAGCATCACAATAGATTAGTGATGCCTGCCAAGGGTGTGAGAATGGAAGAGAGCATCTATTTGCCATCTCTGCCTATTTCCCTTTGTTAGTAACATCACCAATACATAAATCATTCAACTGCTCTTTTACCTACATCTTTGACCTGTTTCACGTCCTTGTGAATGAACAGGCCCTGCCCACTTTACTCACATCTGCATTGCCTGTATATCAAGCAGTGACTGGCATACCCTATGTGCCAAAATTTTGTTGAATAAGTTTTAATTGCCCAATATAACATTATCTTTATCTAAATACACTCACGTTTATTTCACCTTGGGACTGATTTATGTCTGAGCCAGTAAAGTTTTACTCAGGAGATCCTGGGTGGGTCTTCGTTATCCCTGTCTGTAATCCTGTTCTACATGGATCTGTGCCTTCAAAGGTGGAAAGCCTAATTAATTCTGACATCCTGCTAAAGCTTATATTCACTCCTCTTGCCTCTTGGTCCTATACCTGCATCTTTGTTGTCCTTCTGGTTCACTGTATTAAAGATATTTTTCTTATTTTCTATATTCTTGATGCTCTGGCATCTGGGACTGTACAACAGAGGAGAGTCTGCTCATCTCATAGCTAGCCAATTCTTCAATCCTATGAAGACATAGGAGCATGTCTTCACATGTAAACTAACCAGTTAGAGTCTGCACTCCAAAGCACCTCCTCTATCTGGCTCTTAAACTCCTCTGCCCTGTCTAGAGCCAGGTTTCAGACAAACAGCAATATATCCTATATACCAGAACCTACTGAGATTACTCAAACTAGTCAATCCTAAACCTGCTTACTCTGCCTTGCCTTTCCCATAGAAACCACAATAAAGATCCCATTTCATGCTTCCCCCTTGCTCCCTCTACTTTCAGCCTGACCCTGGTACTTCTCCATGTGGCCTCACATGCTGTGGTATGTCCTCTTCCTAGGAACTGTAAGTAACAAACTATCTTTGCAATGGCAGTTCAGTTGTCTTCTGATTTGTGAACCTCACCATACCTGAATAACAATAAAACTTAACTTGTTAAACAACTTGCCATTCTGTATCCATTGATTTCTGTTCCCTCACCAAATTTTCAATCTTGCTTTTCAGAGCACAGGAGAATCATTATGTGCCTGGAATGACCAATTTTTAAACCCTTGCCTCCATTAGTCTGGAGATAATCACATGCATCTTCCTCTCTAAATCACCTTAAAGAACTCTCTCAGCAGGAGCCCTGCTTCAGTTTATTACCTCCTAGGATAATGCCATTAGAGATAATCACATTTTGTAGATACCATCTCCAAAGAACAATTGCCCTAAGAGTCCCTATTGAGGTATTTTTCATTTATAACAAGATCTTATGATAGTTAAAAATAAATACAGCACAGAAACCTAATCCTCTGATTCTCTAATGCTGTGAACTGTCATACAGATCAACACACCAGCATGTTTTGGAAAGCCTCCCAGCAGAAGTGAAATTTCATGATTCTCTCTGTTTTTATTTTTCCTCTTATTTTTCTATTCTCCCAGAGTGGGGAATAAAATAGTGTGTGATGCTACTAAATAATGGACTTGGACAGTTTAGAATAACTTTTATTTCTAACCATAGTTACACACAGAATTTTTAATAGCCAGTAAGAAATAATAACAAAAGATATATTGGAAGTGAGTATTTCCATTCAACCACACCCTTCTATCAACGTCCTCATCCACCTAGTTAACCATGGGTAACTCCTCTCCACTTTTCTGCCATAGATCATCATAGTGTGTCCACATTATTTCTGAATTTATTAATTGTAAACAGATGTCAATTTTATATTACCATACAAAATGGGTTTACCTTCCTCAGTTAATTCTCCACCATTTGCATGAACGTCTACCTGCCACACACCTATTTTTCTAATTTATTTATATCATAGTTGCCAATTAATGATCAGAATTTGATTTTTGTTGTATTAATACTGTCATATTTTTGTGATAGCTTTGCAGCTTCTTCCCACAATACACAAAAGCCTCTCCATTTGGTTTTTCAAGATGTCAAAGGTATCATTTCCATTTCCTACCTGGGGAACTCCCCCAGGGGACTTCCACCCTCCTGTTTCAAATGGTTCTATTTTCTCTTGAGATCTGCTATGAAGCTTCTATCCTGGGAATTCCCATCACTATCAACTGACACCTCCCTTTGAGAATGCTCTGTTTCCTGAATCCCATGTTTTCAAGTACACTTCTGGTTTGTCTTCATATTTTGGTAGAGTACATAATCCACAGCTTCCTGAGAAAGGCACAAGTATGTAAAAATGTCTGAGATTCTCCTTGTTTTAAAATGTCCGTATTAAACACATTCTCTTATGTCAGGGTTTAATGTTCTCCCTCAGCATAGTAAAGATGAAAGTCAAAGTGTTAGTGGCTCAGTGGTGTCCAACTCTTTCCAACCCACGGACTATAGCCCACCAACTTCCTCTGCCCATGAAATTCTCCAGCAAGAATGCTGAAGCTGGTTCCCACTGCCTTCTCCAGGGGATTTTCCTGAGCCAGGGATTGAATGTGTGTCTCCTGCATTGCAGGCAGATTTTTTATCATCTGAGCCACCAGGGAAGCCCAATAGTAAAGATATTTATCTTTCAATGTTTGCTAAGTGTACTTCTGATACCCAGTCTTTTGTACAGAACCTGCTGCGATGTCCTTGTTTCCTCTCTGTAAAGTAGGATCTTCTCTTTATCCTTATCATTCTCAGGTCTGACTTTTTTTTTTTTCAGTATTACTCTTTTGACAATCCCCATTATGTTTTCACAATTTTCTTCCCTAAGACAATTAGGTGGATGTTGGAGCCTTTCAGTTCAGTTCAGTTCAGTTCAGTCGCTCAGTCGTGTCCGACTCTTTGCGACCCCATGAATCACAGCACGCCAGGCCTCCCTGTCCATCACCAACTCCCGGAGTTCACTCTAACTCATGTCCATCGAGTCGGTGATGCCATCCAGCCATCTCCTTCTCTGTTGTCCCCGTCTCCTCCCACC
This sequence comes from Moschus berezovskii, assembly GCF_049115385.1. Classification (NCBI taxonomy): domain Eukaryota; kingdom Metazoa; phylum Chordata; class Mammalia; order Artiodactyla; family Moschidae; genus Moschus; species Moschus berezovskii. The sequence goes on along the minus strand of NC_142483.1, from coordinate 40,967,272 downwards.
CCCAATCCCTCCCAGCATCAGACTCTTCTCCAGTGAGTCAACTTGTCACATGAGGTGGCCAAAGTATTGGAGTTTCAGCTTTAGCATCAGTCCTTCCAATGAACACCCAGGATTGATCTCCTTTAGAATGGACTGGTTGGATCTCCTTGCAGTCCAAGGGACTCTCAAGAGTCTTCTCCAGCACCACAGTTCAAAAGCATCAATTCTTCGGCGATCAGCTTTCTTCACAGTCCAACTCTCACATCCATACGTGACCACGGGAAAAACCATAACCTTGACTAGACGGACTCTAATTTACGCTTTTCAGCTGAAGTTCTATTGTACAGTTTTTGACATTATCTTCCAACCTATCTACTACTTTAAATCTCAGCTGCTAAAATTATCATTAACAAGAGATTTTTTGTTTTGTTTTTATAAGGTTCTCTTCCTATTTCATGGATGAATGAGTCCTTCTTATTTCTCCATCAGTTTAAAATGTAATTTATTTTGTTTCCTTTATTCTTTTTTCTTTTCCTGTTTATTTGTGTCCTTTGATTTCACTCTTGTATTGGAGGTTTACCACAGGTATTTTGTGGTCTTTTGCTATCTACCCAATGTTAGTTGCTGCTGCTGTTGCTGCTGCTGCTAAGTTGCTTCAGTCTTGTCTGACTCTGTGCGACCCCATAGAGGGCACCCCACCAGGCTCCCCCATCCCTGGGATTCGCCAGGCAAGAACACTGGAGTGGGTTGCCATTTCCTTCTCCAGTGCATGAGAGTGAAAAGTGAAAGTGAAGTCGCTCAGTTGTGTCCGACCCTTAGCGACCCCATGGACTGTAGCCCACCAGGCTCCTCCGCCCATGGGATTTTCCAGGCGAGAGTACTGGAGTGGGGTGCCTTTGCCTTCTCCAACCTAATATTAGTTAGAAAGCACTAAATTATTTGGACCCCCCACTGCACACACATCAAGCTGTAGCCTAGTGTATTTCACTGTAGAGTGATCTAGCAATAGGAGTGCTTCTATTGGAGATGATAGAAAAGTCTCTCTGTGCTGTGCTAAGTCACTTCAGTCATGTCTAACTGTGTAACTCTATGGACTGAAGCCCACCAGGCTCCTCCGTCCATGAGATTTCTCAGGCAAGAATACTGGAATGGGTAACCATTTCCTTCTCCAGGGGATCTTCCCAACCCAGGGACTGAACCCGTGTCTCTTAAATCTCCTGCACTGGAAGGTGGGTTCTTTTACCACTAGCGCCACCTGTGTAATGACAGATGTTGCTCCAAGGAAAATGAATCTGGCCATGACATTTGGGGAAAGGTGAGAGCATCTCAGAACTTGGAACGTGTGTTTAATTACACTTTTATCAGATTGGTGCCTCAGCCATGCTATCTGTTGTGTCTGGTGTCGCAGAGCTTCTCTGGGGAAGGAAAAGAGTGCGGTCAGTCAGCATGAAGAAGTAGGACCAGAGTCTTGGAATTTAATGTTTCCTGATGCCACAGGCATCACTGACTCAATGGACATGAGTTTGAGTAAACTTTGGGAGTTGGTGATGGACAGGGAGACCTGGCATGTTGCAGTCTATGGGGTTGCAAGGAGCTGGACACAACTGAATGACTGAACTGAACTGTACTGATCTTCATACAGCTTAGTGCTGAGCCTTTCTGAAAAGTAAGCTGGCCACTTTTCATCAGGATCTTCAGGATCTCCTCCACTGGCACCAGTCTCCTTTCTTTTCTAGAATTTCATTCTCACCAGTGACCATTCCTCTACCCCTGCACCACCTTTCAATATGTATTGACAACTCTCATCTGCTACTGTCTCTTCTCCATTTCTTGTCCTGGTAGGTCTTTATTTATTCAATGTTTTTATTCTCATTATACTGGAGTGTCAGTAGTAACTGTAGCTTACCAGGTGACTGTAGCCTGGCAGGCTTCTCTGTCCATGGGATTTCCTAGGCAAGATTACTGGAGTGGGTTGCCATTTCCTTATACAGGAGGTCTTCCCAACCCAGGAATCAAACTGCATCTCTTATGTCTCCAGCACTGGCAGGCAGGTTTTTTACCACTAGAGCCACATGGGAAATCCTCAGTAGTAATCAGAGGAGATAAAAGCATGTGTTCCTGTGCCATATGTAATCTAAAGACTGCCACATGCATTTTAATGACTAGATTGTTAAAGAAATGTACTGTTACTGTGTTCACACATGGGAAGTCAATGTGGTAAATGGAGAAATATCCATTATCCGCACATAGATCAGGGAGTCCCAAAAGTAGGATATGGACCATTACATAGTATCATTAAGTCAATGTATTAAAAATAAAGGCTCAATGATTCCTTGAGTTTTGGATTTATAATATTTTGGTGATATCCAAGGATAGATATATTAATAAATTCCTGAGCTATTTTATGTTCAGCTACTCATTTAGACAGGCTACCGTGTTAATCCCATTAATTTTATTTTATTTTATTTTATTTTTTCGAATGGACTTATGAATCTGGATAAGACTATTTCTAGCATCATATTGAAATTTCAGTTGTCCTCTGTGTGATGCACATTAAGTATGGGAAGAGAGATATGGATTAAATTTAACAATCTGCTTTTAGAGGAAATATACAGGAGTCAGTATTTGCCTTCTTGGAAAGTAAGACTTTTCCCAATATTCATTGCTTTCAAAGCAACATGCACTTAAAGTAAGGAACCATAAGATAAAGATCAAATCAAAGGATTTGTTCCAGATCCTTAAAATATCTTCGCAAGATTTAAATGAGTGTGTTGTAGACCTTCTAAGCTAAAGCTTAGATGAAAGAGCTTTTGAGAATTTAAGGGTTATACCATAGCAATGGGGTACATGGATAAACATATCTATGTATTAAATATATAATGTATTATCTATGCATGTAATACATAATATATGTAATATGTAATATATATGTATAATATGAATTATTTAGAGGAAAGAAAAAGGATAGATGATAGCCAAGATAGATGACAGAAAGTTAGATGATAGAGCTATGAAGACTCTCACTTTATTTTGTAAAGTTATTTATTTTAATTGGAGGATAATTATAAAATTGTGATGGTTTTTGCTGTATATCATCAAAAATCAATCACAGGTGCACATGTGTCTCCCCCATTCTGAATGCCCCTCCCACTCCATCCCTCTGGGTTGTCCCAGAGCACTGGTTTTGAGGGCCCTGCTTCATGCATCAGACTTGCACTGGTCATCTATTTTACATATGGCAATATACATGTTTCAGTGCTATTCTCTCAAATCATCCCACCCTTGTCTCCTCCTATACAGCCCAAAAGTCTGTTCTTTACATCTGTGTCTCTTTTTCCGCCTGGCATATAAGAACATTGTTACCGTCTTTCTAAATTCTATATATATGCATTAATATACAGTATTGATGTTTCTCTTTCTGACTTACTTCACTCTGCATAATAGGCTCCAGTTTCATCCACCTCATTAGAACTGATTATAATGTGTTCTTTCTCTAGCTGAGTACTATTCCATTGTGTATATGTATTGCAACTTCCTTATCCACTTGTCTGCTGATGGACATCTAGGTTGCTTCCACATCATATTCATTGTAAACAATGTTGCAATGAATGTTTGAGGTACATGTGTCTCTTTCAATTCTCATTTCTTGGTGTTTACATGCACCTCGTCCAATGTGGCAGGTTCAGGGGCATTAGACATGTTACACAGAGATTCAATAATCTGAAACGTACTGGTAGAAAAGAACTAGGGAGAATATGAAGACTTTTTATGGCCCATTCTCATTAGAAAGTACTTTATCTGTCACAACCTGAGTTCTTGTGTTATGGGGTACCTAATAATGATCAGGAAGGAAAAAAAATGTCCAGGTCAGAGGTACTATTCTTGTGTATCGTCTGAGAGTGATTGACCATATACATGTCAATTGCAGGACTCGACTGTGCTCCAGTGACCATTAACTAAATCTTTACACATTAACAGATTGTCTTGAGTAATTTCAGTTCAGTTCAGTTCAATCACTTAGTCGTGTCCAACTCTTTGTGACCCCATGAAACACAGCATGCTGTGCCTCCCTGTCCATCACCATCTCCCAGAATTCACTTAAACTCATGTCCATCAAGTCGGTGATGCCATCCAGCCATCCCATCCACTGTTATCCCCTTCTCCTCCTGCCCCTGTGCTGAAGAATTGATGCGTTTGAACTGTGGTGCTGGAGAATCCCATTAATTTTAATCATACAATTTACAAAGAATGCATTTCACTGAGCTTGAATTTTTTTTTACTGCGGTTCAGACAGTAAGAGATGAATATTTATCAGACACCTGGGGTCGCAAAGAGTTGGACACGACTGAGAGACTGAACTGAACTGAACTGAGGCCTTCTCCTAAGCAGCTTTTTATAGAACACAAGAGTGATTTCAAGACTGAGAAAGGAGTATGATAGGGCTTTCTGCTGTCACCATGTTTGTTTAATATATTCGCTGAGGACATCATGAGAAAAGCCAGGCTGGATGAGTTATAAGCTGGAATCAAGATGGGGGGAGATATATCAACAACCTCAGATATGTGGATGACACCACTCTAATGGCAGAAAGCGAAGAGGGACAAAGAGCCTCTTGATGATGGTGAAGGAAGAGAGTGAAAGAGTCGGCGTATACTAAATATTAAACAAACTAAGATCATGGCATCTGGCACCATTACTTCATGGCAAATAGACGGGAGAAAGGGAAAAGCAGTGACAGATTTCCTCTTCTTGGCCTCTAAAATCACTGCAGGTGCTGACTGCAGCCATGAAATCAGAAGATGTTTGCTTCCTGACAGGAAAACTATGACAAATCTAGATAGCATGCTGAAAAGCATAGACACGACTATGCCAACGTACTATGCAACAACTACTATAGTCAAGGCTTGTGAGACCTGGACTGTAAGGAAGGTAGAGTGTTGAAGAATCGATGCCCTCAAACTAAGGTGCTGGAGAAGACCCCCGAGAGCCACTTGGACTGCAAGGAGATCAATCCAGTCAATCTTAAGGAAAATCAACCCTGAATGCTCATTGGAAGGACTGATACTGAAGTTGAAACTCCAGGATTTTGGCCATCTAATGCGAACAGCTGACTCACTGGAAAAGTCCTGATGCTGGAAAAGATTGAATACAGAAGGAGAAGAGAGCATCAGAGGATGAGATGGCTGGATGGCATCACTGATGCAATGGACGTGAACTTGGGCAAACTTGAGGAGATGGTAAGGAACAAGGAGGCCTGGCATGCTGCAGTCCATGGGGTCACAAGGAGTCACACATGACTGCATGACTAAACAACAACAGCAAGAGTGATATAAATAGATTCCCCGTTCTATAGATGACTAAGTGATTATCATAAATATTAGGTAATTTACCTAAAGAAATGTGACTAATTAGTGGTCAATTTTGATATAAATTCCAAGTCTGAATCATTCCATAACATATCTGTTCAATCAACAAAGTGCTACTTCATGCTTTCAATAATCAATTATAATCAGCTAATTACATGCTGCATTTAACCACAGAAAATAATCTGGAAAACAATAATAGAGTAGGGAGATACAATGACTGTTGAAAGAGAGTAGAAAGTTCATTGAGACAAAGAAGTCCAAGGTGGTTCCAGGGGTGAGTAGGGACCCAATCTAACCTTTGAAGAAATTATGCAGCCTAAAGTTCATCTAATACCACAGAGGTGGGAAAGATGAAGCTAGACTGAGGCTGGCTTGCTTCAGATGGAGGATATTACCATAGCAAGAGATAATATTAGTGCCAATTGGAAACAGATTCAAAAATCCTGGGAGGGGGTGTTTTTAGTATGAAAATTAAAACAAAATGACTATGGAACAATGAGGTCCAGAATCTCCGAGACCATCCCAAACTGAGACAGTCTGAAGTTGAAAGAAAAGGGACCCTAAGAATAGAAAAATGATTCTCTTTACTTACCAGGCAGCCACTCTTGTGATCCTCTACAGATTTTAAAAATGCATATCCTGAATGTATTTAGTCATGTTTTAGATTTATAATAAGCAAAAGGCTCAGTAAACAAATATTATTGTTACTTTGATGAAAGCACTATCTTTTTTTAATATAAAAGACATAGCCATTCATTGTGGTGCAATTTCTTATTCAGCCTTTACCAAAACCTCTGGAGATACACAGGGCAGTCATTATAATCTTCAACATATTACAATTGGTGAAAGATATACACATATGTCAGCATTTTTTTGGTTGCAAATGACAGTATCCAACTTAAACTAGTTGGAGGGAATTAGTTAACTGTATTAACTCAGAAGGGCATTAGGTCAGCTTAAAGGATCAGAGGAAATAATATATTTGTGTATTTTTTATCTTCTCCACAGGGAATTAGAGATCGTCTCTATCATGTTCATGTCATTACCCTAGCTCTTTGGACAGTGTCTGACATTTTTAAAGTATACTAACAACACACTCACTGAAGAAAAGAACAGCATAAATATATCCTGAGTAAAATAGCAATTACCCTATATACAGGCACCTATTTTGACTATAAATAATATGTTCTTAGGTACAATGTACTGTAAAATAAACTGTAATAATTTTTTCAGATAAAAAATGTGATAACAGAAACAAATATGGGTTTATAGAAATCTTTGATTTTTTTTATCAAAAAATACACAAATTAGTAATGCTAACTGGGAAAATAATTAAAAATTATAAAATGAAATAAATCACTATTTTTAAAATTTGGCAATGATTATTTACAGATTGTGAAATAGCTTCAATCTAAGAACTTTCCTTTCAATATAATCTGATTACATTAGCAATAAGATAATTTGGATTAAACTCTGTTCTTCCTTTGTATTAAGGAGACATTTAAAGTGAACATTAATGAAATAAATTATATTTGGAGGGAAAGAAGAGCAACTAGGAGAAAAATGAAGACAGAACAGCTTAAATTACATTTAAGTCCTAATAGCTAGTTCAGTTTCAGAGGGCGATAGGCAAAATAAAGGTAAAAAGTTAAAGGATACTCATACTCTAGAGGTCCTTGAATGCAAGGGCACAAGACTGTCTTTAGCTTCATAGCCACTGAAGAATTTTCAAGTAGCAAAATGTTATTTAGAAAGAGCAATGTGGCAGAGTACTTATAAAGGATTACTGTAAATAAAGCAGCATCTACTGAACTAGATCCTAGACCATGGAAAAAATAATTGAAATCTGAGTGAGGGATGTGGAAGTGGGAAAGAGACAAAGAAATGATGGTTTTAAGAAGCCTTGAGAGGATGGGCAAGGGTGAAGAAGAGATAGCAGCAGGTGCGTGGTCAGAGGAGCCTCTCAATCTTATCTTTACCAGAGTTCATAAATAGCTCATCTTAAAATGGACACCCAGTAGTTTTCTTTACCCCCAAATTTTAGGTCTCACATCGATTGGTTCTACTTCTCCAATCCTGACCACACAGGAAGCACATGACCAAGCCTGGCCAATCACAGGATCATTAGAGATCATGTGACCCAAGCAGGCCCAAGCAGCACTCTTCCCTCAGATTTATATATTGTTCTAGAAGAAATTATCTGCATATGGAAAAGTCTTCTTTGCAATAGAAAAGAATCACAGTAGAAGGAGAGCATTTAAAATGAACTGAGTTCCCAGTTCCAGTCTTAAAGCATTCATGCCTATAGTTCCTTCCAGATCTTGAAGTTCTTCCCAGATCTTCTCAACATCACCCTTAATTACACAAACCAAAAAATGCCCTTATTAAAGCTTGAGTTTAAATTTTGTCACTTAAAATTCAGTCTCCTCAAATGTGACATGGTAACACTGACCATGAATGCCCTATACATCGTCCAGAGTTACAGCAGGGCTCAAACAGAAATCACATTCTAAACTACTAAACACTGTACAAATTAAAGTTTTTTGAGCAATTTTTTTTACCACAATTACTTCAATATATTATAAATACACTGTCATACTGCTTTATTTAAAATAGTTAGGTATCTGATCAAAACAATAAGAATTACAATGATAATAACTTAATATTATAATGCCAGCTTATAATCCCAGCTTTTATTTGCATAGCATTTTATAGGGCCAATCTGCTGAAAAACAATACAGCTGGGATAAAAAGTCAAAGCATTTGACTAAAAAACTCACTTTTTAAAATTGAAATATCATTGACCTACAACACTATGCTAGCTCCAGGTGTACAGCATAGTGATTCAATATTTCTATACACTACAAGATGATCACCATGATAATTTTAGTTACCATCTGTCAGCATATAAAAATACTGCAACATTACTGTCTATATTCCTCATGCTGTACATTTCATTCCTGTGATTTATTTATTTTATAACTGTAAGTTTGTACTTAATCTCCCTCATCTATTTCAATTGTCCTCCCACCTTCTCCCCTGAGAATTCACTCTTTAACAAAGACATCTAAACCATCCTCAGAAGGATGATTTTTAAAAGGCAAGGGCATAATTATTTTTCCCTTAATATACATCCTGACCACAACATATGGAATAAGGTTGCATTGGTTTCAATGGTTTCAAGTTTACTAAAACTACTGTATCCAGAATAAAGTTAAAAATGTAAAGTAGTTGGGACAATTATCTTCTGTAAATTTTGCAACCTGTTCTTGCTATTGCTCGGGGCTTCACTGGTGGCTCAGTAGTAAAAAATCTGCTTGAAATGCCAGGGACACAGGAGATGCGGGTTTGATCTCTGGGTCAGAAAGAGTCCCTGGAGGATGGCAGAGCAACCCACTCCAGTATTCTTGCCAGGAGAATCCCATGGACAGAAGATCATGGCAGACTGCAGTCCACAGGGTCTCAAGAATTCGGACATGACTGAAGTGACTGAGCATACGTGTACCCTTGCTATTGCTCAATTAGTAAGATCAGTTAGAATCACTACTCAGCTCTCTCAGATTCTATCTACTCTTTTTTTCCATTTAATTCTACCCTAAGGAGATCAATCCTGGATGTTCATTGGAGGGACTGATGCTAAAACTGAAACTACAATACTTTGGCCACCTCATGCGACGAGTTGACTCACTGGAAAAGACTCTGATGCTGGGAAAGGTTGGGGGCGGGAGGAGAAGGGGACGACGGAGAATGAGATGGCTGGATGGCATCACCGACTCTGTGGACATGAGTTTGAGTGTACTCTGGGAGTTGGTGATGGACAGGGAGGCCTGGCGTGCTGTGATTCATGGGGTCGCGGAGGTCGGACACGACTGAGCGACTGAACTGAACTGAACTGAAGTATCTTTAAGCACAAATGATCACACTATGGAAGCCTGACTCTAAAATAGAAATTAATTAGTATCCAACATTAGGTGAAAAACTATTTTGAAGTACAGGGAAATCATCTTTTATACTTGTATCACCTAAATTTAGAGAAGACGACTTTTTTCATTTAGATTGTCCACAAAGAAAGGTAGTAGAAAAAATAAGCAAGTTTTACTTTTAGTTATTGGGTTTGCATTAGATGTAAAATAAGTTTGGGGTCAAACAGTTATCATTAAATAATAAAAGTACATTCCAAATCCATTAAAAGGATAGTTTTCAATCAAGCATTAAACCTCTTCTCTCTTTTGTTAATTTTCATATGCATAGGCAAAGAAATTATGAAATATTATTTGAATTGCTAATACAGGCCAACTAATTGTGCTAAAAAGAACAAATCCAGCCTGATGGCAATTATCCATGTGAAAAATTAGTTTTCTTAGGAGGTCGCATTGTACAATTTGGCTTCTAATTGGTATATGGCATCAATTAATGTCTAACAATGCATCTAGCAAATGAAAGAAAATTTATTGAAAATAACTGAGTCAAGTGCCACACTTTAGTAGTACAGAATAATGGCAGGATTTGTCTCCTGCTCCTTTATTATTTTATATCATTTTTTGTCTGGCTGTTTAGGAATCATCTGCATTTTCTTCTAGCTCTATCTTTTCCAGTAGTCTTCTCTGGGTTTTCAACTTTGCTCAGATAACAGTTGATAGGCACTCACCCAAATTTTGCTGTGTGCCATGCCATGATTTGCGTTATGCATGGGGCAGCCACAAAGTAATCAACAATCAATATTTTTTCTTGGTGTAATGTTTCAAGCTATCTTCCATGAGACTCTAAGCTGTTTACGATTAGAAAGTTCTCTGCATACATGTGATGCAGACAAAATATTCTTTGGATGAATGAATGGATGGATGGACAAGGTGGAATTGGTACAATGGAGAACAGGAGGGCTAGTGAAGTCAGAGTATAGAGGGTATAGAGAGCTGAGGACAGGGAGAAAAGCTTTGGTCATTGTGGGATCTCTTTTTGTTGTGTTGGAAAGTTTGAGGATTATTCTGAGAGTAATTGGGAGCCACTTGAAAACTTATTGAGAAGCATAACATGATCATATATGGTAATGAAAGGAAACCTATGGTGATGGGACAGGTGAGGAAGACATAAAACACAGAAGTACTGAGGGTATAACAACCATAGAACAGTGCCTGGCAGATTTCCAAGAACAAGAAACTAAAATGACCAAAAGTCCCAGCTTCCTCTGAAGCCCTGCCTTGCATTTTTCCTGAGTCCATGCTTCCTACCAGCTGCTCACTGGCAATGACTGAGTGCTTGCTGAATCGCTTCAGTCGTGTCCAACTCTTTGCAACTCCATGAATTATAGTCTGCCAGACTCCTCTGTCCATGGGATTCTCCAGGGAAGAATATTGGAGTGGGTTGCCATTTTCTACTTCAGGGAATCTTCCTGAACCCAGGAATCAAAGCCATGTCTCTTAGGTTTTCTGCGTTGGCAGGTGGGTTCTTTACCACTAGCACCACCTGGGAAGTATGGCAGGAATATCAAGCTAGTCCTATTCCTGAAAACATGAAGAACTCTAATTGCTACCTTTGGCTCAAAGACTCCTTGATGGCCTTGTTGAACTGTCCTTAGATGGAGGGAGTATCCTTAGACTAGGATACTTTCCAGCAACCTCCAGTCTCTCCCTCTTTCCCTCTTAGCCAGATCTGTGCCATGGTCTCACGATTCTCCCAACCTTATCTGGCTCCCTCCTGTTTACTAGCATAACTCCCCCAGAATTCCTTGCACCTTCCATCTTGCCTTTGCATCTGCTTGGAAGACAGAACACCAATGGTGTACTGGAGACAACTCATACAACCTCATGAGAGCCAACAATGAAAGTTTCAGGAATTTTGCAAGCCAGTTTTTATAAATTCCATTATCAAAAATTTAAGTACTTAGAATTAGATAAATAAAATTAAAAATAAAAGTAACAATATTCAAAAACCATCATTTCCTAATTATTTACTATTTGTCATAATTTATGCTCTTGAATATACTTTTTTTTAATGGTGCAGATTCTATACAGTAATACAGTACCGCACACCTGTCTATCGGCAGTAATGTCACATTGGAGGCTTGAAATCACCACAGGAAGGGGATATATGGCATAGAAATAAACAAATGCTACAAATCAGTTCTCCTTTGTTCTTATCACCTCTTTACTCCAGAGAGTCAGCTGTTTGTCAGCATACTGATTATCTGTGTTCATATAAAGGACACAGTTTTGACGATCATTTATAGAAAATACATTCAGAAAGAACACAGTTGTATCAGGCTAAATTGTAAATTCTCCGAGGCTAAGAATAACGTCTACCTTTTCTTTACAAAGTGTGATCTGAGCAATTGGATATTTGGAGGTTCAGTTCAGTTCAGTCGCTCAGTCATGTCCGACTCTTTGCGACCCCATGAATCACAGCACGCCAGGCCTCCCTGTCCATCACCAACTCCTGGAGTTCACTCTAACTCATATCCATCGAGTCGGTGATGCCATCCAGCCATCTCATTCTCTGTCGTCCCCGTCTCCTCCCGCCCCCAATCCCTCCCAGCATCAGAGTCTTTTCCAGTGAGTCAACTCATCGCACGAGGCGGCCAAAGTATTGGAGTTTCAGCTTTAGCATCAGTCCTTCTAATGAACACCCAGGATTGATCTCCTTTAGAATGGACTGGTTGGATCTCCCTGCAGTCCAAGGGACTCTCAAGAGTCTTCTCTAGCACCACAGTTCAAAAGCATCAATTCTTCGGCTATCGGCCTTCTTCACAGTCCAACTCTCACATCCATACATGACCACGGGAAAAACCATAGCCTTGACTAGACGAATCTTGGTTGGCACAGTACTGTCTCTGTTTTTTAATATGCTATCTAAGTTGGTCATAACTTTCCTGCCAAGGAGTAAGCGTCTTTTACTTTCATGCCTGCAATCACCATCTGCAGTGATATTGGAGCGCAAAAAAATAAAGTCTGACACTGCTTCCACTGTTTCCCCATCTATTTCTTATGAAGTGATGCGACCAGATGCCATGATCTTTGTTTTTCTGGAGGTTAACTTCAATCAAATATTATTAAAAGGAAAAATTAGAATAAAGCAAAACTTAAAAATCTATTAACTTCTATTTCAACATTGGACAAATGAAAACTGAACCTCGGATTTGCTAATGCTTATACAGTTAAATAATAGTGAACGTATTTAAGGATAATAAGACAAGAATACTGTGTGATCTATAGCAAAAGACTGAATGATGTATATTTATAGTTCCAAAACCACTATATTTTCTTAGTCTCCCTTATTTGCTCTTTTGTCTAAACTAATGTTGGAATAGAGCTTTACAGAGGAAAAAAAAATCAATACTGCTTTTGGACACACAATTTATTTCAGTTCTATCTTCATACATCTTAACTTAGACATCTTATATGTCAAGTTAAGGAATAAACCAAAAATGCGTTGTCTGGACTGTCTGTCCAATGCCTCAGAACAAAGTCATCCAAATGCTTCTAAAAAAAAACACTGACTTTGGGATTCAAAAGGAATAATATCAGATCTGGGGACCTGTGACAAATGTTTTGCATTTTATTTCCTTTAACAGGAAGCTTAGTCACCCACCAGCACAGTGATTCCCAGACTGTGGTTTGTAACACCTCTGTGATGGTCCATGAAATTTTCAAAATAAAATTCACTTTAGTTCATCTCCATTTTTAAAACATGGCACTTTTAGAACAAAAATGATTGCTAAAATAAATCTTATGATGCTTGAATGGAGAATCTGAACTAAAATGTGAATCACTTCTGTGCTGAATAACTTCCCTGACTCTTAGAATCAAGGCTATCAAGAGCATTTGATGGATTTCCTCTGATTTCATCTACTTTTCCCCTGACTTCTGCCTGGATCTTACATTTCCCCCCAGCCAACTACCAATATAAAGGGTTTTCTAGGACAATTGTATTCCAAGCATGGTCCTTAGACCAGCAGCATCACCTACAAACTTGTTAAAAATGTAAATACTTGGCCCTTTACCTCAATCAAACAAGCCAAATTTTCTGGAAGCAGAACCAGCAAAATGTTCAGTAAAACTCACTCCAAGTGATACTGACACCTTAACATGAGAACCACTTTCTTCCAGGATTTAGGAATTTGATGATATCTACAAAGTGATCTAGGAAATCATAACCTTTTGAGAATGTCCTATTACACAGGCAACAGATCTAAGTAATACATGTGTTTGTGGATATAAATCACATATCCAGGAAAACAGTTAAATATGTTGTTACCAGATGCCTCCAAATATCCAGTTGTTCTTAATCAGACAGTGCAGACATCTGGACGACGGCATCAAACTTCCCCCTCTCAGAAGTCATCTAAATGAAGATTTGTTTCCTGTTAACCTATTTCTTTAATAGACACCCACCCCCATGAACATCCTCTGAGCTTTCTCTGCGTGTACGTGTCCTGAAGGCATTCTTTTCTAAGAACTGTGTGATCGGCCCTATGCAGAATCCTGAACTCCCTGGGCACTGGGCAATTTCTGGGGGTTACAGGTAGCTCTCATCCTTTTCCTCTCTACCTGGTGACCTCTCTTTGAATGCTTAAAACATTCTAATCTCTAATATCTCTTAACCCCCTTCTCCAATTGAATTCTCACTATGCATTTGTGGTTCCCAAACTTTGTTCATCACTACTCCAGTGTTCTTGCCTGGAGAATCCCAGGAACGGGGGAGCCTGGTGGGCTTCCGTCTATGGGGTCGCACAGAGTCGGACACGACTGAAGTGACTCAGCAGCAGCAGCAGCAAGCATCTCATTTAATTATGTTCTTCTGTTCTCACAAATGACTCCATATATATTAAGATTTTGTCCAGCAAGATCTATTAGGTAACGCTAATTTTGTTTCCTTAGATCCATTAAAGGCACAATCAAGAGGTCAAACTTTTTTTTTTTTTTTGCTTTGAGAAACCCTTTATTGCACATCATTGAATTAATTTGTTTGAGTAAATAGCACACAAAACAAAGATTTATGTTGTGAAAATCCCTGAAGCTTCTAATCAGCAGTCTGTAAGGAGTGGAGACTTTGGTTTCGTGTCTTTTTAAGGCATATATTTCCCATTTATTTTAAAATTTTGAACATAATTGTTTTCCAAAATATTTTTGATGTCAGTTATAGAACATCTCCCCATGAAACCATGGTTCCTGACTCTGAAATGTTACTCTTTTCTGTGAGAATGAATGTGACCCGAAGGGACCTGGCGCATCAGGCAGTTTTTACAAGGCTATGCAAGTACTAATAAATCAATCCTGTGGGATCAAATATGCATTTGTTATGCACTTTAGTTTTCATAGATATATAGAATACTCTTTCAACTTTGTCCTTTAATACTAAAGGAAAGAAGAAAACCTATACATGAGTACAAAAAATCTGATCTTCTCCAGAAATCAAAACTGTATCAAATAACAGTTGTCCTTCAGAACCAAATATGTGACTATCAGCTAGTGATTTTTTTTCTATTTCTCCTTTCGAAAGTGAGAGTCACTCAGTTGAGACCAACTCTTGTGACCCCATAGACTATAGCCCGCCAGGCTCCTCTGTCCATGGAATTTTCCAGGCAAGAATACTGGAGTGGGTTGCCATTTCCTACTTCAGATGTCAAACTTCTGATCTTACAACTTACCAGCTATTCCCTCAGCATTTGGTTTTATAATTACAGCTTAGTGTGGCCATTTCATGGATATGCTCATGGTTTCTTACAGAATTTTTTACATACTGGAAATAACCCTTTTTTACCTAATAGAATCTCATACAATCTCAAAGAAAATAGATTTCTCTTAATTTTGCTAATAGCATCTTGCACAGGTAAATTCTCTGGGTCTAACTATTCAAAGAGTTCTTCTGCTTCGAGAATAGAAGGAAAAATTCCGTAGAAGGCTAACAAGGGCTTTTTTTCCCCATGTACCCTCCCCCAGATGCACTCCTATCTCCTATCTCTGACCTTACTTTCTAAATTTCAACTACCCTGGCATTCATGCAGTTTTTCAAACAGATTTACTCCTTCCCACACCAAGACTCTTGCACATGGTCTTCCATCTATGTTAAATCTTCTCCTGGTCCTTTTTGCTTATACCTATTCATTGTTTAGGAGAAGGCAAAGGCAAGCCACTCCAGTACTCTTGCCTAGAAAATCCCATGGACAGAGGAGCCTGGTAGGCTGCAGTCCATGGGGTTACTACTAGTTGGACGCCACTGAGCAACCTCACTTTCACTTTTCACTTTTATGCATTGGAGAAGGAAATGACAACCCACTCCAGTGTTCTTGCCTGGAGAATCCCAGGGACGGGGGAGCCTGGTGGGCTGCCGTCTACGGGGTCGCACAGAGTCGGACACCACTGAAGCGACTTAGCAGCAGCAGCAGCAGCAGCATTCATTGTTTAACTCTCAGTTCAAATGTCTCTTTCTATAGACACTTCCATAAAGCTCTCCTCCTTATTGTAAACTCCACTATGCCAGTTCCAAGACTAAATACAGTCCTCACAGTGTTATCTCCTATCACTCTGTGTTTTTCCTTCACTGCATCCTATAACACTATATTTATATAATTATTTGAAGAATCACTCCTTCTCCAGAACATAAGCTTCATGGAGGCTTCATGAAAGCCATACTTAAATTGATCTCTTTTGTATCCTCAGTAGATATCACGATACTCAGCACATAATACAGACTCAATAAATATTAGGTGAGTGAATGGATGCACAAATGAATTAACTGAACGAATGATCTGGACTTTCAGTTAAGGCTATGGTAAGTGTGCTTTTGAACTGTAGTGTAGGAGAAGACTCTTGAGAGTCCCTTGAACTGCAAGGAGGTCCAACCAGCTCATTCTAAAGGAGATCAATCCTGGATGCTCATTGGAGGGACTGATGCTAAAGCTGAAACTCCAATACTTTGGCCACCTCACCCGAAGAGTTGACTCACTGGAAAAGACTCTGATGCTGGGAAAGATTGGGGGCGGGAGGAGAAGGGGATGACAGAGAGTGAGATGGCTGGATGGCATCATCGACTCAATGGACATGAGTTTGAGTGAACTCCGGGAGTTGGTGATGGACAGGGAGGCCTGGCATGCTGTGATTCATGGGGTCGCAAAGAGTCGGACACGACTGAGCAACTGAACTGAACTGAACGGAACTGAACTGAAGTAATGATTCCTTAGTTAGTCCTTATGGCTTGAAATAGACAATGTTTGACCCTCAAGCTGACAGGACTTTAGAGTCCTATTTAAAAATCTAAAGCATAACCCCTGCTGAGTTTTGTCACGTCACATGGAGATTTTTTAATGACATGAGAAAATACTCATGCAAAAAATATAAATAAAATGCATGAAATACATTTTTATAATATCCAGTGTGCACTTGAATACGTAAAAATATAAATGCATGACAAGATAGTTTCTTCCCCCTTTTCCATCATATCTCATCAATGTCAATCATGATAAGGAGAGAGACTTTGTAACAATAATGCATTCAAACTGTGATTAAAGGAAATTAACAGGGAGGAAAGTCAATCAACAGGAAGTTGTTACAGAAGGAAATCAACAGTAAAGCAACAATCATAATAATGCAAAGTAGTTACAATGTGCCAGGCACTATTCCATATGCCTATGTATAACTATTCAAAATAAACTTGTAAGTCTAATTTTTATCTGACGTGTTTACCTTATAGATGCTGCACTCTGAAAACTGTAGGTGTCTACTGTTGCCTTCCTGATGTAGAGGAAACAATTCAGGAGGAGGTTATATGAACACAGATACGTAGAAAGTATCAGAGGGATCTGGAAACCTGAGAATGTGATGGCATAAGAGGAGAAAGATGGAGACATACTTTGTACTCTAGGACAGCTAGTTGTCAACTCCTAAGGAGATCAAGATTTTTCTGGTAATAGACTGTGCCTGCATTAACTCCCAGATGTGGTGGAAGTTAACAAGGAGATACACACACACACACAGACACACTCATACATACACATGATTAAAGATTAGAAGGAAATGGACTAAGATTACTTGCCTCTAGTAGAGAGTTTATGAATGACTATAATTTTCCTCTTTGTATTATATTAATGATAATAATTTTTACAAGCTAAAACAGAAATTGCCAGAACACATATAATTGTTCTACATTCCACCATTGGGTTTATTGCTATAAATCATTTGCTATTGTAGCTATTTGCTATGTTTGTGTCTTTTTTTCTTAGTTCCAAGGATGCCTGAGGTCTGAATATTCTATAGGCACAGTCTGAATGTAAGCAGATTGCAGAGGGACTTGTGTTGACTCATTAAATCCATGCTTGGTTTAAAGTGCAGTTTAGGTTATGCTTGAACAGGGACAAAGGGAGAGAGAGAGTGGAGAAAATTCAAGTTCATTTAAATAATGCTGCACTTGAGGAAAAGGCAAGGTTTTTGAGCTGATTTTCTGGTTTCTTTCTATAAATGCACTCATGCATTCAACAAATTTACTGAACGCTGGCACTGCTAAGGGCTGCAGGGTAAAACAGAGCATAGATTTCAGTGGACTTAGAGAATATATAAAGTGTATCTTCAACACTTGCTGTTCAGTGTACCTTGAATCATTTTTTTTCCTAACACAATCCAATAATCTTTTGGAAAAATGTCCTACCTTTCCACTCTTATTCATTCCAGATGCTATAAGAGGGACTGAGCCTTCTTTAGGGATGAACATATGACCTAACCCTGGTTGGTAAGAGAAACACCCCTAACATAGACACACATACAAGAAACGGTAATTGTTTCAAGACCAGTGTGTAATCCAAACCAGCCATTAATAGGGACTCCTAAATGTATTAGATAAGGTAATACTAACTGCTATTACAGACTAATGCAAAATGTGGAATGATTTATATAAACTAAAGTTTATTTCTTATGCAAATAAAATCCAAAATAGGTGTTCCTGATCACTGGCTGGATTTTCCCAAAGCAGTGAGTCAGGGACTCAGGCTCTAAGTCCTGGTTCCACCATCTTTAATATTTGATATCCAAAGTCATCATCATGGGGGCCTCAACCTGGCATTAAGAAGGGAAGGAGCATGGAGAATTGCCTATGGAAGGATTTTATGGGTTAGCCTGGAAGTGACACATTTTACCTCTGCTCACCTAGACTCTCTGAGTGGGGAAGGTAAATTCAATAGAATACAAGTTCAATAAAGGCAGGAATTATGGTACATTTCATTAAGAACTATAGCCCAAGAGCCTACAACAGTGCCTGGCACATAATAACCACCCAATAAACATTTTAAAATAGATGAAAGAACACAAAATTGAATAGAAAAAATAAATCACTAGCTACTTTGAAATCAGGAAAATATAGCTACCATGTTACGTTCATTCTTTAATTTCTTCAGTGATAAGAAAGTTAGACAATTACAGAAATGATACTGAATATTGAGAAGCAAAGTTACCTAAGAAATATTTATGTAGGAAAAACAGGTAAGGAGTAGAACTCAATATAACATGCCAATAGAAATAAACAAACTACACTCATTATATCTGCTTATCTTGTCAAATAATGACAGATATTTTATCAATAAAAGAAACCAGTGAAATAATCTAATTCTGGGGCTCCAAAATCTTTCTGCAAATCAGAATATTCTGAGAACATTTAAAAATAAAAATTTCTGGACTTTGCCTAGAACTGGCAAATTGGTATCTTGGGGTTAGGGCCTAGGGGAGAGGTATGATGGCAAGGAATCTGTATCTTTATCTCCTCCTGGTGATTCTGATGATGAGCCAGTTTTGGGAACTCTACATTTTATATACTTGCTTAGTTTCACAGATAAGAAAACCAATACCCAAAGGCAAATCTGGCTTGTGTGAGAAAGGATGGCATGTTACCGTCACCAGGATCAGAACTCAAGGGTTCAGATCCACCTACTGTTCTCCCCACTGTCAGGCTCTGAGTCAGTGCCCAGAACACCCAGATCCTCCTTTCTGCTGGACAGGAAACTCTCTGCTGCTGCTGCTAAGTCTCTTCAGTCGTGTCCGACTCTGTGCGACCCCATAGACGGCAGCCCACCAGGCTCCCCCGTCCTTGGGATTCTCCAAGCAAGAACGCTGGAGTGGGTTGTCATTTCCTTCTCCAATGCATGAAAGTGAAAAGTGAAAGTGAAGTCACTCAGTCTTGTCCGACTCTTTGCAACCCCGTGGACTGCAGCCTGCCAGGCTCCTCCGTCCATGGGATTTTCCAGGCAAGAGTACTAGAGTGGGGTGCCTTTGCCTTCTCCGAGGAAACTCTCTAGGAGCTGACAAATACAATTCCTGTGATCCACTCAATCTATCCATTCTCTAGAGTTTAAACAAAGTGGGCAAGAATCACAGATGTGATGACCCAAAAAGGATCTCTTAGATTCCCTACAAAATTCAAGATTCTAATTCCTAAAGTTAGTATTCAAATTAGGGCCACAGCTTCTAAATGGAAAGCTGAAGCCATAAGAATGTACCTGTGTACCTGCCATGTTTCCACAAAAGAAAACAATTCCCAAAACGAATGAAGTTCTTATATATATTCCCTGATGACATCCCTCTTCCCACCATAGAGATACCTGCTACCCTCAAATTAGAGAAACTACCAAATATGCATGGTTAAAAAAATTATTTTTAAAAAACAAGTGAAGTAGGAATCTCAAATGACCCTATTCAACCCACTACCTCTAGACATGTACACATGTTAGGAGCCAAGCTTAGGGTCAGAGGTGAAGCTGAAAGGTGATGAGAGGTACAGCCCTGCCCTGACTTGAGCACTCACAATGTGAAAACGTGCAGCTCATTTATCCGTGTCTCATTCACTCTCCTTGTTGGCTCAGTCCTACTGTCCTCACAGTGGATCAAATTAGAGTAAAGGGACAGTACAGGGACTCTGAGAATCTTGGAATTTCATATTTCAGGACATGAGAGTCTGAGCCAAACACTCAGGAGCTATCAAGTGCACAGAAGTCATTAAAAATCAACTCTGTCTTTACCACCAGTACTCCATGACTCTTTTGTTTTTTGTCTATAAAAGCAACAAAACAGACTTTGTGGCCTTTTATTTTGAGATTCTGAATAGAATATTGTAGTTTCTCTGTACTCTACTTAAACAAATGCAAAACAAATAAATTGGTGGGGGCCTCTTTATCTAGAGATTGGGTGTTCTGTTTTCCTCAAACATTATTAACTGCATCAAGTAGAGGATTGTCTTCAGGTAATTAAAATGCATCTGAGTTTTCTAAGAAATGCTATTTACTCTGAAAGGAAAGAACCCGATACGAAAGCACTAAATTAAGTGCTTACAAATAGCTCAACAGCAAAAACAAAAGGCGGCAGGATTGTGACTTTGTAATTGTTTTATTCTTTAGAAATTAGCATTTAATGTAGAAAAAAGATGAGGTTTGCCATAGCTAATTCTACTGTAGATATTTAATTCACCATGCCATTATCAATTATCTCATTGGAGGCTGTTCAGGTATTTCTTGTCACATTTTAACTGCTGAAATGTTCAGTTCTATCTTCTGTTCCTTGATTTACAGCCTAATTTATTTGCCATAAAAACGCATGTGTTCATGCATTTATTCGCTTCACTAACAGCCTTAGAACCATTTGTCTGAGCTCATTTCACTCTTCTGTATAATTCAAAAAGCCCTTGGATAAACTAAGGGGACAACTCACTCCAAAGTTTTGTATTTATGAACCACACCTGAGACTCTGCCCTAATCAGCCCAAAACCATTCATACTGATGAATCTTTCTATTTCTTTGAGATTCCAATATGATTTCTGCTTCATCACTTACCATTTGCTACATACAACCAGCGTACTATCATATGTGCTCTGTTGTAATATTCTCTACACTTCACATCTGCAGATTTTTTGGTCCCAAATAAATTTTACATGCCTTGAAGAATAGAATCATTTCTCTGACCACTTTCCAAATTTAGCTGAGGGTCGGATGCATCATAAATAGTAAACAAACATCTACTGATTGACTTTAAAGGTTGCATATTAATCTAATTATTTGCACATTGAACAATTACTTATTGTATTAAGACCCAGCCTTTATTCCAGATCACAGTTTCTCAAACATCATGTGAATCAACTGGGGATTTTTTTTTTTTAAATAAGGATATTGATATAAGAGATCTAAGTTAGAGAACAAGATGGCAGAGAAGTAGGCAGACATGGAGTACATCTCTCTCCACGGATACATCAGGAATACACCTTCAGACACAGAAGGACATTCAGAGAGCCAACAGAAGTACCTGACCAGAGGAAAAGAATACATAGAACCACACAAAACTCGATAGGACGAAGGAACTAGGGAGGGAAACAGGAGTGTTAGGAGGACTGGACCTGCCCTTGGTGGGTGGGGGAACTGAAACAGGGATCTGATCCCCACATCTGGGCAATTTTCTGAGTCAGAGGAGAAACATTTAAGGCTGAGAGTGAAACAGCTAATCTGTGGCAGCCTAAATGGAATGAGAATCAGACAGTCCTTGTCACAGCCATACATATTCCAGACAGGGAGGAGGGTTCTCTGGAAGGTGTAGTGACTTAGAGCTGGCGTTTCGGGAGTGTGGAGTCATCCCAGGGTGAGGGTTGCTGTCGACTGTGGAAAGACAGATATCGAGGGAAGGGGAGGAGAGAGATTGTGGTGGGAAATGCCTCTGGAGGAAAGCTGGGCAGCCATGGAAGCAAGGCAATACTGCTGAGTTATGCATAGTGTGTGGAGCCATCACCATAGCCTCTTTCTCCCCACACGCCAGCATTGGCAGCTGAACAATAGAGAGGCTGGCCCATAAAACACCTGACACACTGAACTAAAGAGCAGGACCCTACCCAGGGATAGACCACATCGTGGGTCACAAATCAAACTTCAGTAAATTTAAGGAAATTGAAATTGTGTCAAGTATCTTCTCTGGCCAAAAGGCTGTAAGACTAGATATCAATTACAAGGAAAAAAACTGTAAGAAACACAAACACATAGAGGTTAAACAACACATTTCTATATAACCAACGGGTTACTGAAGAAATCAAGAGAAATAAAAAACTTCTAGAAACAAACAGCAATGAAAACAGGACAACTCAAAACCTATGGAATGCAGCAAAAGTATTTCTAAAAGGGAAGTTTATAGCAATACAATCCTACCTCAAGAAACAAGAAAAACATCTAATAGACAACCTAACTTGTGTAAAACAACTGGAAAAAAAAAAAGAACAAAAAAACCCCAAAAATTAGTAGAAGGAAAGAAATCATAAATATCCAAGCAGAAATAAATGCAAAAGAAATGAAAGAAACAATAGTAAAGATTAATAAAACTAAAAGCTGGTTCTTTGAGAAGATAAACAAAATTGCCAAGCCTTTAGCTAGACTCATCAAGGGAAAAAAAGAGAAGAATCAAATCAATAAAATTAGAAATAAAAACGGAGAGGTTACAACAGACAATAATGAAACACAAAAGATTATATGAGACTATTATGAACAACTATATGGCAATAAAATGGATAACCTGGAAGAAATGGACAGATTCTTAGAAAAGTTCAATCTTCCAAGACTAAACGAAGAAGAAATAGAAATTATTAACAAACCAATTACAAGCACTGAAACTGAAGCTATAAAATTTCAGTTCAGTTAAGTTCAGCTGATTAGTTCAGCTGATCAAGTTCAGTTCAGTCACTCAGTCATGGCCGACTCTTTGTAACCCCATGGACTGCAGCACGCCAGGCATCCCTGTCCATCACCAACTCCCAGAGTTTACCCAAACTCATGTCCATTGAGTCAGTGATGCCATCCAACCATCTCATCCTCTGCTGTCCCCTTCTCCTCCTGCCTTCAATCTTTCCCAGCATCAGAGTCTTTTCAAATGACTCAGCTCTTCGCATCAGATGGTCAAAGTAATGGAGTTTCAGCTTCACATCAGTCCTTCCAGTGAACACCCAGGACTGATATCCTTTAGGATGAACTGGTTGGATCTCCTTGTAATCCAAGGGACTTTCAAGAGTCTTCTCCAGCACCACAGTTCAAAAGCATCAATTCTTCAGCACTCAGCTTTCTTCACAGTCCAACTCTCACATCCATACATGACCACTGGAAAAAACATAGCTTTGACTAGATGGACCTTTGTTGGCAAAGTAATGTCTCTGCTTTTAAATATGCTGTCTAGGCTGGTCATAACTTTCCTTCCAAGGAGTAAGCGTCTTATTTCATGGCTGCAGTCACCATCTGCAGTGATTTTGAAGCCCCCCAAAAATAAAGTCTGACACTGTTTCCACTGTTTTCCCATCTATTTGCCATGAAGAGATAGGACTGGATGCCATGATCTTAGTTTTCTGAATATTGAGCCTTAAGCCAACTTTTTCACTCTCCTCTTTCACTTTCATCAAGAGGCTCTTTAGTTCCTCTTCACTTTCTGCCATAAGGGTGGTGTCATTTGCATATCTGAGGTTATTGATTTTTCTCCTGGCAATCTTGATTCCAGCTTGTATTTTCTCCAGTCCAGAATTTCTCTTGATGTACTCTGTATATTAGTTAAATAAGCAGGGTGACAATATGCAGCCTTGATGTACTCCTTTTCCTATTTGGAACCAGTCTGTTGTTCCATGTCCAGTTCTAACTCTTGCTTCTTGACCTGCATACAGATTTCTCAGGAGGTAGGTAAGGTGGTCTGGTATTCCCATTTCTTTAAGAATTTCCCACAGTCTGTTGTGATCCACAAGTCAAAGGCTTTGGCATAGTCAATAAAACAGAAATAGATGTTCTATGGAACTCTCTTGCTTTTTCTATGATCCAGTGGATGTTGGCGATTTGATCTCTGGTGCCTATGCCCTTTCTCAATCCAGCTTGAACATCTAGAAGTTCACGATTCACATACTGTTTAAGCCTGCCTTGGAGAATTTTGAGCATTACTTTGCGAACATGTGAGATGAGTGCAATTTTGCGATAGTTTGAGCATTCTTTGGCATTGCCTTTCTTTGGGATTGGAATGAAAACTGACCTTTTCCAGTCCTGTGGCCATTGCTGAGTTTTCCAAATTTGCTGTCATATTGAGTACAACACTTTCATAGCATCATCTTTGAGGATTTGAAATAGCTCAACTGGAATTCCATCGCCTCCACTAGCTTTGTTTGTAGTGATGTTTCCTAAGGCTCACTTGACTTCACATTCTAGCATGTATGGCTCTAGGTGAGTGATCACACCATCGTGGTTATCTGTGTCATGAAAATCTTTTTTGTATAGATCTTCTGTGTATTCTTGCCACCTCTTCTTAATATCTTTTGCTTCTATTAGGTCCATACCATTTCTGCCCTTTATTGTGCCCTTCTTTGTATGAAATATTCCCTTGGAAATGGA
This sequence comes from Moschus berezovskii, assembly GCF_049115385.1. Taxonomy (NCBI): domain Eukaryota; kingdom Metazoa; phylum Chordata; class Mammalia; order Artiodactyla; family Moschidae; genus Moschus; species Moschus berezovskii. The sequence goes on along the minus strand of NC_142483.1, from coordinate 40,942,573 downwards.
ATATTACTGAGTCATAAAATGGAATGCATTTGAATCAGTTCTGATAAGGTGGATGAACATAGAACCTACTATACAGAGTGAAGTGAGTAAGAAAGAGAAAGATAAATAACATACTCTAACACATATACATGGAATCTAGAAAAATTTATTTACAGGGCAGCAATATAGAAACAGATGTAGAGAATAGTCTTATGGACATGGTGAGACAGGAGGAGAGGGTGAGATGTATGGAAAGAGCAACATGGAAACTTCCATTACCACAGGTACAATAGATAGCCAACGGGAATTTGATATATGGCTCAGGAAACTCAAACAGGAGCTCTGTATTAAACTAGAGGGGTGGGATGGGGTGGGAGATGGGAGGGAGGTTCAAAAGGGAGGGGATATATGTATACCTATGGTTCCAAATAGGAAAAGGAGTACGTCAAGGCTGTATACTGTCACCTTGCTTATTTAACTTATGTGCAGAGTACATCATGAGGAAAGCTGGGCTGGAAGAAGCACAAGCTGGAATCAATATGCTGGGAGAAATATTAATAACCTCAGATATGCAGATGACACCACCCTTATGGCAGAAAGTGAAGAGGAACTCAAAAGCCTCTTGATGAAAGTGAAAGAGGAGAGTGAAAAGGTTGGCTTGAAGCGCAACATTCAGAAAACAAAGATCATGGCATCTGGTCCCTTCACTTCATGGGAAATAGATGGAAAAACAGTGGAAACAGTGTCAGACTTTATTTTTTGGGGCTCTAAAATCACTGCAGATGCTGATTGCAGCCATGAAATTAAAAGACGCTTACTCCTTGGAAGGAAAGTTATGACCAACCTAGATAGTATATTAAAAAGCAGAGACATTACTTTGCCAAACAAGGTCCCTCTAGTCAAGGCTATGGTTTTTCCCGTGGTCATGTATGGATGTGAGAGTTGGACTGTGAAGAAAGCTGATCGCCGAAGAACTGATGCTTTTGTACTGTGGTGTTGGAGAAGACTCTTGAGAGTCCTTTGGACTGCAAGGAGATCTAACCAGTCCATTCTAAAGGAGATCAATCCTGGGTGTTCATTGGAAGGACTGATGCTAAAGCTGAAACTGCAATACTTTGGCCACCTCATGTGACGAGTTGACTCACTGGAAAAGACTCTGATGCTGGGAAAGGTTGGGGGCGGGAGGAGAAGGGGACGACAGAGAATGAGATGGCTGGATGGTATCACCGACTCTGTTGACATGAGTTTGAGTGAACTCCAGGAATTGGTGATGGACAGGGAGGCCTGGCGTGCTGTGATTCATGGTGTCGCGGAGAGTTGGACACGACTGAGCAACTGAACTGAACTGATGGCTGATTCGTATTGAGGTTTGACAAAACAACAAAATTCTGTAAAGCAACTATCCTTCAATAAAAAAAAATAATTTAAATAAAAAGAGGTCTACAATAGAGCATGAGATGCTACATTTACAACAAGGCCCCAGGCAATGCTGATACTAATGGTCACTGAACATATTCTGAATAGCAAGGACCTAGACTAGGAGTTAAAAGACATTTCCTGTAAAGGGTCAGATAATAAATGTTTTAGATTTGTTCAGCCATATGGTCTTTCTCACAGCTAGTCAACTCTGCCTTTGCAGTGCAAAAATAGCCATAGATAATAAGTAAATAAATTGGCATGGCTGTGTTCCAATAAAATTTTATTGAGAAAAATGAGTGTCTAGCTAGAACTGGCTGATAGGTTGTAGCTTGCTTATCCCTGGCCTAGACAATGAGGTTACATAGGACACAGACACTTCCCTTATAAAGTTCAAGTAGAGAATATCTGCTGCTGCTGCTAAGTCGCTTTAGTCATGTCCAACTCTGTGAGATCCCACAGAGGGCAGCCCACCAGGCTTCCCCATCCCTGGGATTCTCCAGGTAAGAACACTGGAGTGGGTTATCATTTCCTTCTCCAATGTGTGAAAGTGAAGTCGCTAAGTGGTGTCCGACTCTGAGTGATCCCATGGACTGCAGCCAAACAGGCTCCTCCATCAATGGGATTTTCCAAGAGAATATCTACAAGTATTTAAATTCTAAAGTTTTAGTAAAATAAAATATAGATATTCTAGGTGTCAGACATCTTAATTTTGTCAGGTAATTAATCTGCTGCTGGTTAACAGCCCACTTCATGAGGAACACTGAGCTGGAAGAAGCACAAGCTGGAATCAAGATTGCTGGGAGAAATATCAATAACCTCAGATATGCAGATGACACCACCCTTATGGCAGAAAGTGAGGAGGAACTCAAAAGCCTCTTGATGAAAGTGAAAGAGGAGAGTGAAAAGGTTGGCTTGAAGCGCAACATTCAGAAAACAAAGATCATGGCATCTGGTCCCATCACTTCATGAGAAATAGATGGGGAAATAGTGGAAAAAGTGTCAGATTTTATTTTTTGAGGCTCCAAAATCACTGCGGATGCTGATTGCAGCCATGAAATTAAAAGATGCTTACTCCTTGGAAGAAAAGTTATGACCAACCTAGATAGTATGTTAAAAAGCAGAGACATTACTTGGCCAACAAAGGTCTGTCTAGTCAAGGCTATGGTTTTTCCCGTGGTCATGTATGGATGTGAGAGTTGGACTGTGAAGAAAGCTGATCGCCGAAGAATTGATGCTTTTGAACTGTGGTGCTGGAGAAGACTCTTGAGAGTCCCTTGGACTGCAAGGAGATCCAACCAGTCCACTCTAAAGGAGATCAATCCAGGGTGTTCATTGGAAGGACTGATGCTAAAGCTGAAACTCCAATACTCTGGCCACCTCATGCGACGAGCTGACTCACTGGAAAAGACTCTGATGCTGGGAGGGACTGGGGGTGGGAGGAGAAGGGGACGACAGAGAATGAGATGGCTGGATGGCATCACCGACTCGATGGACATGAGTTTGAGTGAACTCCGGGAGTTGGTGATAGACAGGGAGGCCTGGTGTGATGTTCTTCATTGGGTCGCAAAGAGTCGGACACGACTGAGCGACTGAACTGAACTGAACTGAACAGCCCACTGGATGTGAATTAGTTTGGATTGATCTCTCTCAGATTTCACTACACTACCAAAAGAATATTGATAATTTTCCAGTGTTTCTCTCCATGATGTAACTAATCAAGCCAATTGCAGGTAAGCATACATTCTTCTTTTTTTCTTTTTGTTATTTTGTTGTGTTTATTTTCCTTTTGTTTTTAAAGATGATATTCACTTGACTCACTCCTCTCTAGGGAGCAAGTTTATATGGCTGATTAACGTTTTGCCTTTTCTACCGGTCTAGGATATGTCCGAGAAATGCATTCACACTGTAAATGTCTTATTTTTCCTTTATTTTCTGTCTTTTGCATTATTTCCAGCCTGCTCTTTATTCTTCCATTCTTAGTTCTGAAAATCTGCTAAGAGTCAATACCTATACATACCTCTTTATTTCATTAGTATGGTTGATCTCCTGAAAACAATCAATTATATAGATGGCCAATTAACCAGGAGAAATAACTGCATAGTACAGACATTGTTTTAATCACTGGAGATGATCCTAGAAATTCAGTATTGATCCTTTTTGCATTCATATGTTTCTCTCTCTCTCAAGTTAACAGATAATTATTGAGCATAAACCATGTCTTAAGTCCCACAGAAAAAAAGAAATGAGGTGAAAAACATGATACTAAGTGTCCCAGCATTCTGGTCTCCATCTTTCATTTTCAAATGACCACGATTTGCTGTCATGTGACTAATTAAAATCCAGACCCTCCTCACATGCTTTGAATGATCCCTATAAAAGTTTTCATTGTCCCAGTTGTTTCCCACCTCTGGAGACTAACTTCTACATCCAACTTTTTTCTCATCACTCTGGCCATCTGATAATTGTCACCATACGACTCGTTTTTTTTTTTTTTTGGACAAAGCATTTCCCTTAATTCTTCAAGGACCACTAATATTCAGTTGAAGAAAGACTGAACACCATATACAAGTGTTCCTATGTTTAGTCCATTACTCATAACTATTTTTTCAGAAGTTCTCCATTTATTCTCTCCTTGCCTGCATCTATTCAGACATACCTCTGCTTTCAGGAGCCCAAATGGCACTCACTTTTCTGTAACCTATTTTCATGTAAATCAGTGAATTTCCTCTCCCATCTTCCCCAAGTCTCCTTCTCACTCTGCTCAGTAGGAATCCAAAGTCAACTACTATTATAAGCAAGTCTTCCTCCAGGGAGGACAGCACTTCTGTTGACCCTGCAGAACAGTTTAGCTTATCATGTCTCTACTTTGTTCCTAGAAGAGCCTATGAAATCAGCTTTAGCAAAATCAAACGTCCATTAAAGTGTTTTTCCCCCAAACTAGTTTTCCTTTTCCATGAATGAAATCTTTATCACTTCCTGATGAGAATTAAAACAGCTTCAGGCTGCTTGCAAAAGAGTAATTTAATTTTTTTAGTATTTTTTACCTACCACACAACCAAAGAAGAAACTAATTAGAACCATAAGAATATGTGTTTAAAAAAATGTTGAGATCATAGAGAAGGGCTACTTCTCCCTGGGGGAAGAGAATGAAAAACTAAGTGAACAAAAAATAGCAAAATATGTGTTCTTGTATTTGACATGCTAGGTTGGTCTCAGTTAAGGAGATTGATTCCTTGATGTGTGTTGGCATAGGGTTGGGGGTGGGTTGGGGAACTGATTCATACTTTTTTTGTTCAGATGACTACTGGTACCTCAGCTGGTAAAGAATCTTCCTGAATGCAGAAGACCCCAGTTCGATCCCTGGGTCAGGAAGATCCCCTGGAGAAGGGAATGGCTATCCACTCCAGTATTCTTGCCTGGAGAATTCCACAGACAGAGGAGCCTGGCAGGCTACAGTCCATGGGGTTGCAAAGAGTCAGATACGACTGAGCGACTTTCACTATCACTAAAATTGGAGAACTGTAAAGGGGCCTTTATAATTTCAGACCTGGAAGTTTGACCTAGAATATATCTACGTGCTATGAAAATTCAAGGGCACTTACAAAAACAGAGGCACACACTAGAAGTGTGCAGGCCTTTCAGGTCATCTTCTATCAGTTATTGACTCTCAGGAGAGCCATGCAATGTGCTTCAGTCCCCATTGAGAAGATCACAAGTTCTTCCTTTGAGCCCTGGATGCTGTCAGACCACGGATCATAGTATCTTAGGGTACTGGAGCCATCAGGGTTTCTGAAAACCACTGATACCAAAGTCCTCATTAATACAGATACAAACTATGACGCTAAAGTGACTTTTCCCTGATTGGTAGCAGATCAAAGGCTAGAATCCAGGTGTTCTTCTAACATGTGCCTTCTTCCCAGTACTTGGCATTTCCAGTAGTATGGGCCTTGAAGGGTGCTACCCTGGAGGTCTCCTCAGTTTCAAAACTTCCGATGATTCAGCCAAGTCCCTCTGAGGACAAAAATGAGATGTACTAGGTACTCAGAATGAGTCACCTACAGCTTACCATCACATTAGCACTTGGGACAGCATGTATGTATATTCACAGAAGTAGCCTAAAATACAACTGACTCATCTAGACTGGGCAGACATGCCATGAATTATTATAGACCAGGATATTTCATCCTCAGCACTGCTGACATTTTGAGCAGGATAATTCTTTGTTGCAGAGGCCTTTTCTGTGCACTGGAATACATTCAGCAGTACCCCTCCATTCACCTACCACACATGAACAGCAACCACCTTCTGACCCCTCTGCTTATCTCCAGACATTTGCCAGTTGTCTTCTGGAAGACAACACTGGACCCTCTGAGTGGAGAACCACTGTTATAGGCTACATTAAAAAAATGGCTCCCCATGTATCATCCACACAACCTATTGATAAGGCAAGATGAATTTATTGCTTAGGGAGGTCGGGCAGAACCCCAACTCTCAAAGCTGTGACTGTCTTCAGAGGAAAGGTGATGCTAGAATTTACTGGGAGTTGGAAATCTGATTTACAGTGGGGCTTTCAATGACCCATTATGGATTCCAGAGACTTGACTAGAAAAAGAATAGTGAAAACAGCAAGTATTTGAGTACTGTGAATGCTTTGACTTGAAGAATTCAAAGAATCTTAGGGTACAAACTGTCAGTTGAAAAGTTGATAGGCCTTTTGGGATGTTGCTGCAGTGAACAAACAAACCATTTGCATGAGAAGGAGAGCTGTGGAAAAACACAGCATGCTAATGAACACAGAGAAATAGCAAAGTGATGTCAGTGTAGAGAGTAGGGTATGGTTTTGGTTCTTAGGGCCCAGACTGAGTGTGTGGGTGGTTTAGGTTCTCAACTGTCACCCTTAGAAAGGTTAGTGTTCTACCATGGTCCTCAAGACTTTCAAAACTATCTTTAATTGGTCCTAAAAAATACCAAAAGATCCTTCTGCTCCTGCATAGTATATATTCCTCACAGGTGCATTAGAATGCCATGGTATTTTATTGAGGTTTTAGACACTGGAGGAGAGTGTGCACTTAGCTTCATACTTGCCTATTTCTAGTCTTCCAGGTATAAAGCATCTTGTATGCATTACCCACATTTCCAGACTCCACAGCTTTGTTGTCATAAGGATATAGGCTTTTCATGGAGTCATTAATTTTTTAGTTAAATGAATGTTTTAATTTTTAATTTTAACTACACTTTAAAATCAATGCCCCAAATCTAGCTCTGATGTCCCTGGTTCTCTAGACCCTGGCTCCCAGCATTCTGATTCAGATTCCTGCCAAAAATATTCTAAAGATGCCATGGCTTTTCTGTTCCATCCTACTTAGAGGTGTGTGATTCCTTCAGTGATACTGTGGAGAAGAGTGTTAGGTTCAGGCTCTGCAGATAGACAGCCCTGAGTTTAAAGACCACTCTACCACACAACTCATATGTTACCATGACTCATTTACTTGAGAGATCTTATCTGTAAAATGGGGAAAATAATACAAACATTTTATTTGGCTGCACTGGGTGTTAGTTGTGGTATGTGGGATCTAGTTCCCCCCAGGGATGGAACCCAGGTCCCCTGCACTGGGAGCATGGAATCTTAACCATTGGACCACCAGAGAAGTATAAACTCTTTAATAGAGTTTTTATAAGGATTAAATAAATTCAGCGTTTATAAAATATATATGAAGTATTAAAGTGGACATCTGTTGACCTGGGCCTGTCCAATATCTATTTAACCTATTTTTGCCAATAAATCCTATATTTTATTCTGAAGAATCACTCATCCTTCATTCCTAGCTCATAAATTTCTGGTAGATTTTAACCAGAAGAAGTTCCAGGGGTAAAGCATAACAGCTAGGTATAAATGAATCTTCTCATTCTACCATATTCTTCACTTGCTTCAGGAACCAACACAAAGATCAAAACAAGGCCAAAGAGCCCATCAGAGTCAACCCCTAGCTTTTGCTCTAGATGTAGAAAAGTGGCATTTGTCATTTGTCATTAGGTTCACATCAAAGATATGAAGCTGAGCTGCCTCAGCCATCCCAGTCTTCAACCATACTGTCCCCAATAAAGCCTGAGATGACCTTGTTAGATCATTTCAGTCCTTTAGTCCAATGGTCTGATACTCATTCTGCCCATGGCTTTTTAGTTTTGTGAGCAGCGAATTCTTTGTTTCATTACTCTTACTTGTAAATTACAAGAATCATAGCTGATACAAGTGCCTGGAAAATAGTTCTTAATAAATGTTTTTACTATTATTATCTATAATGATACATTTTCTAATATCTACCAAGGCCTCCACCTTCAATTGGAATAACCTTTATGTAAATTTCCAGAAGAAAATGTACTGGGTCAAAGATGGAAAATTACTGTCATTGATGGTTTCTTAGCTATAGACAGATCTTGCTATCTGTCCTACTTGCTGGCTGTAGGGCGAGAAGGGAAGTAAAAATTACTTATTCTTTCTGTACTAAAACATGCTTTGGAAAGGGAATTTGTCTTGCCAGATACAAAACCACCAAAGATTTAATCAGATGATTCTACTTTCCAGAAATGTCAAAAGTGTAAGAATCATGTGTTTATAACCTCTCAAATGAAAGCAGTGCTTATTAACTGCATTATTGATTTGTGCCTTTTCAGCTTCCGAGTCTTATTACAGAAATAAGAGAATCATTCACAGTTAGTTTCTTACACAATAAATCCATCAGTTTCCTTGATATGGAATCCCATTTTGGAAACATTTAAAAAGAAACTTGAGAACCAACTTCACTTTATTAGTGGATTCACTTGCTAATTCTTTGCCTCATTCTTTTTCTTGATTCTCTCACCTAGATTCCAGCTGCATTTGGTGGTAGTTCTTTAGTAAGACTCACAGATTGTAAAGAAATTCCAGAAAAGCAAGTGTCTAAGTATGGATAGGGCAGTGGATGGGAAAGTGGGTATCAGAAACAGATTAAGCTAGACACATTTGTTAAACTGACCTCAGCAAAGAAACCAAGTTACTCACTGTTTGTTAAAAACAATGTTTACCGAGGTCCAGCCTCGGCAGAGTCCAGGGATACCCTCAGGATGAGCGGCGTTGGTGAAGAAATGAAAGCAAGGAAAAGAAAGCGAGTTAAGTCTTGATTGGGTGCAGAATCAAGACTAATTTATTTTTTCTACATCAGTGTTTATATACCCTAAACTAGTACAGTTCTAAAGGGGAGTGAACAAAGTCAGCTCAACATTACGTCAGTTTGCCCTTTACAATACCAGAATGTTACCTGCATGCTTCTTTGTTTAGGAGAGTCTTATCTATAGTAGATTTTAGTACATTATCTTCTGGCCTTGGGGCCTATTAGCATCTTATGACCTTTTCTTACAAGCTAGGTGAATGCAAAGCCGTTTTTTGTAAGCTATTCTTATTTTTCCACTTGCCTTGAGCTAAACAGAAAACAGAAAAGTTGCAGTCTCATAAGGTAAAGTTGCCGCATAGTAGAGATTTAACACAATGGTCAGTTCTTTCTAGTTCAGTTCAGTTCAGTTCAGTCGCTCAGTCGTGTCCGACTCTTTGCGACCCTATGAACCACAGCATGCCAGGTCTCCTTGTCCATCACCAACTCCCGGAGTTCACGCAAACTCATGTCCATCGAGTCGGTGATGCCATCCAGCCATCTCATTCTCTGTCGTCCCTGTCTCCTCCTACCCCCAATCCCTCCCAGCATCAGAGTCTTTTCCAGTGAGTCAACTTGTCGCATGAGGTGGCCAAAGTATTGGAGTTTAGGCTTTAGCATAAGTCCTTCCAATGAACAACCATGACTGATCTCCTTTAGAATGGACTGGGTGGATCTCCTTGCAGTCCAAGGGACTCTCAAGAGTCTTCTCCAGCACCACAGTTCAAAAGCATCAATTCTTCGGTGATCAGCTTTCTTCACAGTCCAACTCTCACATCCATACATGACCACGGGAAAAACCATAGCCTTGACTAGATGGACCTTGGTTGGCAAAGTAACGTCTCTGCTTTTTAATATGCTGTCGAGACTGGTCATAACTTTCCTTCCAAGGAGTAAGCGTCTTTTAATTTCATGGCTGCAATCAGCAATTGCAGTGATTTTGGAGCCCAAAAAAATAAAGTCTGACACTGTTTCCACTGTTTCCCCATCTATTTCCCATGAAGTGATGGGACCAGATGCCATGATCTTTGTTTTCTGAATGTTGAGCTTCAAGCCAACCTTTTCACTCTCCTCTTTCACTTTCATCAAGAGGTCTCTGAGTTCCTCTTCACTTTCTGCCATAAGGGTGGTGTCATCTGCATATCTGAGGTTATTGATATTTCTCCCAGCAATCTTGATTCCAGCTTGTGCTTCTTCCAGCCCAGCGTTCCTCATGATGTACTCTGCATAGAAGTTAAATAAGCAGGGTGACAATATACAACCTTGACTTACTCCTTTTCCTATTTGGAACCAGTCTGTTGTTCCATGTCCAGTTCTAACTGTTGCTTCCTGACCTGCATACAGGTTTCTCAAGAGGCAGGTCAGGTGGTCTGGGATTCCCATCTCTTTCAGAATGTTCCACAGTTTATTGTGATCCACACAGTCAAAGGCTTTGGCATAGTCAGTGAAGCAGAAATAGATGTTTTTCTGGAACTCTCTTGCTTTCTCCATGATCCAGTGGATGTTGGCAATTTGATCTCTGGTGCCTCTGCCTTTTCTAAAACCTGCTTGAACATCTGGAAGTTCATGGTTCACATATTGCTGAATCCTAGCTTTGGAGAATTTTGAGCCTGACTTTACTAGCGTGTGAGATGAGTGCAATTGTGCAGTAGTTTGAGCATTCTTTGGCATTCCCTTTCTTACTACACACAAACTCTGCGGCTCCGGTGAAGCAGCCTCTGCCTAGCACTCCTGGTTAATATTAACCATTATCTTATTGTTTCTACACTAGGGCTAAACTCTTATTTTTCTAAATTCTAACTATATCAACAGTAGTTTCTACATCAAGAGCAAAAACACAGCAGGCAAACGTTGATTGAGTAACAACTCCTAGAATAATATTTTTTATGTTTTCTAATAGGGCTTCTTCACCCACCGAAGGGCTCTTCTCCTATTTGGGCTTTTTGTGTGATCAGGTTCTTTATGCTATTTATGATTAAGGTGTTGTGAGCAGTCATGTGCATTAGTGCCAAGGGCATAAACAAGTTGAAAGAGATTGGGGAAGGCCTTCTGCCTGTGCCACAGAAATTAAGGAGCAGTCAGAAAGACAGTAGTCAGAAAGACAAACATCAGAACGACAGATATCATCTTTAAGGTGAGCGCCGGGGGCAGCTTTTTGAAATCCCTGAAGTCTTGACCTGCCGTGCTGTCAGGTCTTCTCCTCATGACCTTGTCATGGGTGGGGTCTTGCGTGCTGGCTCCCAGCAAATGTGCTAATGTAATAATGAGAGACAGAAACTTTCCAGATATTAAATACGGACTGTCTCACTCGTCAAATAAAAAGCACAATGTGTCTTAGCTAACAGTTTTTCCTAAACACAGTAACCTGTGTCTTAGAAGGTTTTACTTGCAATGAAACAAACTAGCAATTCCAGAATTCAGACATGTCTGAGGAGACCTTAGGACACAAAGAAGGACAAAATGCAATATTCTGAAGTTTCCTGAAAGAAAATAGGAAGTCATCCTGTATTTCACCCAGCTTGCCGGACAGTCCCATCTGTGAAAACAGATAGCAATGCTCTGCCAGTCGCCATGGCCGTGATGACAGACTCCTGTATTTACAACTGAGGAATGATTCTCGATTCTCCACGGGATGAATTGCCAAAATAAAGCCATCTTTTACAGGAACATGTCTTTTGTCATCAGTCATAGAACAGAGTCCTCAGATATTTCCTTCAATATTAATATGTTTCTAGAAGTGTCTAGTTTCTAAATAACTTGGAACTGCTCTTTTAAAATGGCCAAGTCATGAGAGAATAGTATTGAAACATACATTGCCATATGTAAAACAGATAGCCAGTGGGAATTTGCTGTATGATGCAGGGAACCCAAAGCCTGTGCTCTGTGACAGCCTAGAAGGGTGGGATGGGGATGGAGCTAGGGAGGGAGGTTTAAGAGGGAGGGGACATGTGTATGCCTGTGGCTGATTCATGTTGATGTATGGCAGATACCATCACAGTATTATAAATAATTATCCTTCAATTAAAAATAAAATTTAAATTAAAAAATTAAACTTATTAAGTCAAAAGCATATTATAAGCCATAAAATAAAGAACAAAATTGTGCCATTTCCAGAGATATGGATGGACCTATAGACTGTCATATAGAGTGAAGTAAGTCAGCAAGAGAAAAACAAATACTGAATGTTAATGTTTTATCTAGAATCTAGAAAAATAGTACAGATGATCTTATTTGCAAAGAGAAATAGAGACAAAGACATAGAGAAAAAAATGTATGGATAGTAACGGGGAAAGGGAGGTAGTAGGATGAATTAATTGGGAGATTGGGATTGACGTAATAGTGTTCATACATTAATCCCATATTATATATGGGCTTCCCATGTGGCACTAGTGGTAAAGAACCTGCTTACCAATGCAGAAGACCTCAGAGACATGGGTTCAATCCCTGGGTCAGGAAGACACCCTGGAGAAGCGCACGGCAACCCACTCTAGTATTCTTGCCTAGAGAATCCCATGGACAGAGAAGCCTGGAGGGCTAGAGTCCACGGGGTAGCAAAGAGTCAGGCACAATCAAAGTGACTTAGCACACACACTATTATATACAAAATAGATAGCTAATGAGAACCTACTGTATAGCACAGGGAACTCTACTCAATGTTCTGTGGTGACCTAAGTGGGAAGGAAACCAGAAAAAAAGGGAATGTATGTATGTATATGACTGATTCACTTTGCTATATGGCAGAAACTGACACAGCAATATAAAGCAACTATACTCCAAAAAAAGCACATTATGAAAGGGTAGGTTGACATTTCCTGAAAAGTCTATAAATCTTAAGGCTCAGATCATAGCTTTGAATTATTCAATGAATTCTCAGTTTTAAGAGCTTAACATCTCTTTGTCCAGGGATTTTATTTGTATGTGTATGTGTGTGTATGTGACATTATGATACATAGTAATAAATTGTCATGAAGGGGAAAGTGTCCACCTCGACCTTTCTTGAGTTCTTGTGGGTAGACTAACACACAAGACATATTAACAAGATAAAAGCCAATTTAATTTTTTGTGATTATAAAATGAAGCTCAGAGAGTAACCAGAAGCAGGCAGCTCATATCTTTTTACACAAAGAAACAATAAATTTATAAAGATTTGACAGGACAAAGAAACTTAGGTTTGAGTGCCTAATTAGTAAGAAATTTAAGCAAGGTTTGGGCTTGGATAGTAAATTAGAAATGAAGTAACAAGGTTCGATTATACAGTAAATCCTCTACATATGAACGAAATCCGTACAGAGAGCATTCCTAAATCCAATTTGTTCTTAAGTCCACAATGTCAGCCTAGGTACACAACCAACACAATTGGCTATATAGTACATTACTATAATAGGTTTATAATACTTTTCATACAAATAATATATAAAAAACAAAAACTAAAGAAAACCTTTTTAATCTTACAGTACAATACACAAAGCACAGCCACTTCTAGAGGATGCATGCATGTGACAATGTACACCAGAAACATGAATGAATGAACAAGTGATTGGACGTGTGAACGCACATTCACATCTTTGGAAGTTGACCACTTGAAGGTTCGTATGTTTGGAAATTACTGTGTAGGCTTGTAGGCCTGAATTCCCTGTCTCTGGTAATAAGGGTGTCCTTCTACCTCCAGAAGCCTGGAGAGCACCTTTCACATGGGAGATTCAGTTCCTGCTGTCAGACAGCGTCAGTGTCTCTCTGGGCCACTTTGGCATACTGCAGGGCAGCTACCCCTGAGCTCCAAAATACGTATCTGGTCTTTGTCCAATTTTTGGCATAGGGATCCTAAAAACCTTGAAATTTCCTAAGGGCTGAGAGCAATAAAGACGTCTCTGTTATGTTAATTAGGTGACTAGGATAGGGATTGATGGCCAATGGAACCAGCTATGTGATTAGAAGATTGGAACTTTCATTCTCATTCTCTGATCCAGAACCTCAAGGGAGGAGAAGCTATGTGATTAGAAGATTGAATTCTATCACCAATGGCCAAAGATTTAATCAATCATGCCTCTAAATAATGCCTCCATTAAGGATCTAAAGTTTCTCAACCCCACAAGGACTGGGTTAAAAGAGCTTCTAGGTTGGGAAACAAGCAGAGGTGCTGAAAGAATGACTCTCGAGGAGGTCAGGACATTCTGCACCATCTCCCCACACATTGCCCTGTGCATCTCTCCCATCTGCTTGTTCCCAAGTTGTATCTTTCTTTAGTAAATCTGCAATCCAGAAAGTAAGACATATCTCTGAGTTCTGGGAGCCACTCTAATCAATCAAATCAGAGGAGGAGGTCATGGGAACCTTTATTTATAAGCAGTTAGTCAGATGTACAGGTGAGAACCTGAATTTGCAACTGGCATCCTGAGTTGAAGGGGGGCACTGGAACCTCTGATCAATAGTGGGTTGGTCAGAAAGACAGGTAGCACCTTGTCTTGCCACCTGCATCTTAAGTGTGTGTGTGTGGGGGGGGGGGGGTGGCGAGTGAGCAGTCCTGTAGCTCTGAACTCAACCTGTTGAATGTGAAGCTATCTTCAAGTAGATAGTGTCAGAATTGATTTAAATTCTCAGACACTCTACTGGTCTGGTGGTGTGGGAGAACCCTCCTCCCATGTTGGAGTTGATACTAGAACACTTTTAAGGTGTGTCCAAGCAATATGATGTGCTAGACACTTATTTTAAGAATAAATATAAAAGGCAAGTTAGTTAATATAGTAAGTTTGGGAGAAATTATATCTGGGTATAATCTTGTATCTAAATAATTTTTGGTGTGGGAGAAACTTTTAAAAATACAAGAATACTGGCTGCCATTTGAATATACAGATATTGATAATTATAGGTACCATGGTTCCAACAGAAGATAACTTAAAGATAATTTATATTTGAATTTGCATTTAATGTAAAAATGTACCTGGTTACTCTAAGTCTGTGCCTTATTGAGCTCAAAAAACTGAAGAAGCAAAAAGAAAAATCTATCTGCTTTGCTAAATTAGCAGAGTTTCTACTTAATAAATAATCTACTCATAGATAATCAGTAGGCAATTTTATACATTATTTAGCACATCAGGAGATTTGAATATAGACTCTTAAAAAAATCTAATATGTGCTCCATTAACAGACATAGCTTCAACTACATTGGGACTAAATTAGTATAATTTTTAGGGGGAAAAATGTAAGTATTCTATTAATTTCCTTTATGATTGTAAGTCCCTTGAATTTAAAACACTGATAATTTCATCACAGGGAAAAAACCAACTAGCAAGCATTAAAAGTTATTTAAATATAAAACTGAACATCCACATAAATAGAGTTTGGACTTCTGCATTTGTAGCAGATCAATTAGCATTAAATACAAACAATAATGTCTGATTTAGCCTCCTAAATACCATAGGCTATAAAATGTATTATTTGAATATACTGCTAGTTCTGAAGTTTTAAAAGGTTTATTAACATTTTATATTATTCACTGTGAACTAAAGTAGCAGGACCAATTGTTTATATGGAACAAAGTCCTTAAAGTGATTCATGTAAAGAGCGACTGCTTTAAGATAGCACTAAAAAAACACAACACTCTAATATTCTGATGTTAATACTTCCTGAGGAATATTTCCATAACATCTCAAAGCTTTACCTCATTAGACTTGAACCACATGCAATGAATCTGGTTTTATTTTCAAGTTATCTTTCCTGTGTGACACAAAACTATTACGTTGGGCACTGTTCCTTCATCTGTTTTTATTTCACACTATTACTTGATTCCAAATTAGGATCATCTACAGTAGAAGCTTCTTGTGTAAATTATAGTTTGCTTGTTTTTTTTCCCTGTCCATTTGTTAGCAATGAAGGAAATAAATTATCAACTTTCTGAAGAGCAGATATTAGCCAATTAGAGGCCAAAGCTTAGCCTCTGCAGAAACTGGGTCGAGAGTGACCAAGGCAACATATGAATTTGTAACAAGTACCATGTAGGCCTCACTTGAGTTCTGAGAGTTTTTTACCCAATTTTGCAGAGTCTCAGATCACTATCCTTCAAAGCAATCATCTTTCAATTGCCTATCAATTATCTGAAAATAAACTTTCTACTTATTAAGGTCATACAGAATCCAAGGGTTCAGACCTAGACCTAAACCAAACCCAAACAAATCTGGGTTCCAATCTATCAAGTACTAAAATCCATCAAGTTACCTAAGAGTTTAGCTTCAGTTTCACTGTCTACAAAATGGGAATAAAATGGTACTTTCCTCATAAGATTCTTGTAAAGGTTAAATATGATATTGCATGCAAAGCCCCATGCCTGGCATATAATAGGCACTCAATAAACTTATTTCAGTAAGTGCACATTATCAATGAATTTTTTTTTTAAATTTTATATTAGAGATCCCTTGTTACAAATCACAACTCAATTTTTTACTACAAATGCCTATGGTATTATGTTCTTGGTTTGAAGGATGGCAAATATACATTAATTTGAATAGTATAGGCTACCAATACTTTTGCCAAAATAAGAGTCATAAAATACATTGAAAACCAAAATAAAATGGATGTTGGATTATTTCCCTTTTTTATTAGCTAGTTATTGCTCCAGTACCACTGCCACAGTGACTAGTTAACCATATTTTCTATAGACATTTGGGCAGATGTGAATTGGGGGGGGGGGATACAGATTGCCATTGCAGCCCCAGCTTCATCTTATCAATACTTCACAGGTTTGGAAGGGTGCAGAGTGGCTCAGATGGTATAGAATCTTGCCTGCAATGCAGGAGACCCAGGTTCTATCCCTGAGTCAGGAAGGTTCCTTGGAGAAGGGAATGGCAATCCACTCTAATATCCTTGGAGTTGTGTCTTTTGGGGTGGATGCACAGGACACAAGCACAGTTCCCTGGGCTCTGTACCAACCCACCTACATGGTGGGCATAAGTGGCAGCTAATGCCATTTGTTGCTATATGCCTATGGCTCATTGGACAAGGACTTAAACTGCACCAACCAATAAAAACCACCCCTTTGGGAATTTCTCATTGGAGCTGACAGAGTTAAGTGTCCATCTTCATCATTTGAATTAAAGAAATAGAGACTCAGATACTGAGAGCCTCCCTTATTTATAGAGCAAAGCAAAGGAAGCTTTCCAGAGAAGGAAGGAAAAAAAGATGATGTGTAAGGAAGCAGAGAGGATGCTGCTCTTTGTTTCTGAGGTGTCCAGATATATTTCTTGCCACTCAAGGGGGACCAACAGCATTTATTGTTTTGGTTTGGTAAAGCAACTCAGAGTCAGAATAACTTTACCTTTTTGCCTAATTTAAGTACGTTTTTGTTTGGCTTTATTAAATTAGACATGAACAATACAACTGTTCTTGCCATTTCCCTTTCTCCACTAATTCACAAGATTGACTGCTTCTTTAAGGGGTTTTAGTTTTTTCAGTCTTAGCGTAAATTAAGGTTTGTGCCCTCATAAAAAGTGCAATGGTTGTTCTTTCAATATAGAACAGAAAAAATGTGAATTTGTTTGTATATATGTGAGTGTGTGTGACAGCCACAGTAGGGAAGAGTATAAAAAATAACACAAAATGCATTGAAATTGTTTACATTATTTTGTGGGTTTGGAGAATACATATAATAAGAGAAAATGATATAGGTAATCCACAAATTCACAGACTGTTTTCAATATGACATCACATTTATTGCAGAAGATTCTCACAGTGACCCTGGGAAGGAGGTTTATAAGACTAATGAGATGTGAGGAAGGCACATGACAAATTCAAGATCACACACCAAGCAATTATTTCATCTTTGGATATGACTACAGGATACACAACTTTGAAGGCTTAGTATTTCTTTCCTTTCTTGTTTTTTCCTGTATTTCCCAAAATGTACTTCATATTATACAAGTTCTTTGGGGTATTCTACGGTCCAGTAAATTTGGAAGTGCTAAATAAGCTCTCATAGAAATTGACATTATACATTTATATTATATGTAGTCCATAAAGAAGTGCATTCAATTCTGTTGACTCCAGTGTTTGATTAACACATTTTCCAAGGAATCATTTTAAAGCATTATTAAACTTATGTTACCAAAAGGAGTATTAATAAATTTAAGTGTTAACAGTTGATTAAAGATTAGGAAATGTTGAATAGTACATTGCATATTTTTCTATGTATAGATCATATTTCTTTTGGACATATCTTCTTATTGCTAAAATACTAAAATATGTTAAAGTATAAATATATAAAAACCAGTTAAAATCCCATCAACCTGGGCAAATCACTATCAATATTTTATTGATGATACTATCATATGTTTCTATCCATGTCTATGTGGTTTTGCATAAATCAGGTACCATCACAGGATGATTCCTCACGACTATCCCCACCTCTTCTGTCTTCCTTTAACTCCATCTGCAGCAATACATACCCCTAAGTAACCAGTGTTTAAAAATATGATGTACATCCATCCATAATTGGATAGATGAGGAAAGAGACAGAGGAAGAGGGGAGAGGGACATGGTTTCTTGGCATTGATTATATTATGATAATGGAGTCATAGTACATACATTACAGAACATCTTTCTTTTCACATTGTCCAATATAATGTGAAAATGCCTCCAAATTAAATGGTATAGAAAAGAAAAAATTAAAAACATGGCTCAAATAAATTAATCCAGGAAAAAAATACAGGTTCAGGCATGGCTGGTTACAAGGACTCAATCAACATTTCTTCATCTCCCCCTTCACCTAGAACATTCTTTTCCTAGACTTTTCCCTTGAAGGAGGCCAAAAAGTAAGCTCTGGTGATCCTAGGGCTCCTTCCCTGCTGACACTTTTGTCAGCCAGTGTGAGCATTTTTATCCCAATATTCCCTACACTTTTTACTCTCTTTTACTGACTGAGCTGACTTAGGTCAATAGTTTGTCCTTTATCAAATCCCCTGGGTTAGGGTTGTGCGAATCCCTAATAATCTTTTCCCTTTGAACTGGGCATTCCACTTTCCCCAACCTGAAGGACTGAAATGAAGATAGTGAGTGACTCCCCAGCTAAAACCTAAGGGAGACTGACCCCAGTGAGAGGTAAATAAACACTGTGTCCAAAAATAATCACGATTCTATAAATATATCAAAAGGTAGAAGTCAAACGTGAAAACAATATTTCACTAAATACCAAGAAAATATATAGCATAATTACAGTTCTTAATCTTGGAGAGTTAACCTCAACATGGAATAATGGGATCAAATAAAGCTACTTAGCAAATACTCTCCTGAATATCTTGGTCCGATGTCCTGTGGCTGAAGAGAACAGTCATTTCAGCCGGTTTAAGGTCGAGATGACTTTATTTGACGTCTACAGAAGAAAGAGAGAAACACATCGGGAGAAGCAGGGTAGGTGTAACTGACCCTCACAGGAGAGCTGGAGTTTCTCCAGGAGGTGATCTAAGATTTCATAGTCTTCCTGTCTCTTCATGTCTCTGTACATCCGCATCATTCTCTTCTCCCAGATCAACTTCTCTTTCCTAGGATTAAGGATGATGGTAAAAATGGAGTTTCTATCCCCCCCCCTTTTTTTTTTCTATCTTGTGAAACTTGCCACTGGAATATTGTTTATTTCCTTTCTGATACTTCTCCCCAGAAAGGCATTTTGCCAGTGCTTCTGAAATACAAAGATGCCACTCCAGCCCCTTTTCCATGTGGTCTTCCATTTAGAACATATTCCTCCATTTCTTCATGTTGCTGGACTCTCCGGGTTAGTTTTTGCGCATGAGATGAAGCAGCCACCTTTCGGGTCTGGAAAGAGAGGTGTCGTGCCAATGGACCTTATTTTGCAGCCCGGCCCCGGCTCGTGGACATCTCTCAGCTTTTTTGACCGGCCAGTTGCCTATTTTAGTTTTTTGGCTCCCAGTGGGTGAGGCTGTGACCAGCCTTGTCAGCATCCTGATGGGGGCGGCGGGGGTCTCAGTGGGCCCCTGCCAGGGGCTGACAGGAAACTCAGCTTCAGGCGGCAGCTCTTCTACAAACGCATAGACACGGTCCTGCGGGGGTGGGAACAGAAGCCGCCAGAACCAGGCGTCTGGAGGTGTCTCCAGAGCAGCAGTGACAAATACCGGGGCTCCGGACGAGTGTGGAAGCTCCCGTGTGGGGCACCCGGGACAGCCGTGCTGGCGGAGGGGGCGCCAAGATGGCAGCGCAGCCTCTTCACGCGGGGAGGCTGGACGTGACAGCTTCCCCTCAGGCTGGAGCTTCTCAAAAACAGGCCTTTTTTCTCGGGGAGTGGAGGTGTGTTTCAGTCCTCAGTCTGGGCTCTGCCTGCCACAAACTGGGTCTCTGGTGGCTGCAGTCCCGTGAGGCTCCAGAGTGTACTCCCTGCCCAGAGGGAATGCAGGAAACAGCCTCAGGAAGTCTCTGGAAGGGATCACAGTTGCCCTCACCACGTGTCCAACTAGAAGCCGCCTGTCAATGAAAATTAGGCCTCTTTCACAGAGAAGGACTCAGCTCCTGATCTGTCGCCTTCTGCTCTGCCCTGGAGGTGGCGGCTGCTGAAGCACTTTCTCTCGTGGGTGACAAGCCTGTGGAACCCCACTGGGTCACCAGAGCAAGGAACGTACACGGGTACCCTGGTGGCAGCTACGAAAATCTGGCCCGGAGAGGCACTGGCGGGTGCCTCTGTGGAAGGTTCCGGGCGGGCGCTGAGGGGCCCCGCGTATGGCGGGGGTGGGGCGGGGGAGATGACACCGCCCACCGGCCCGCTCCGCAGGGCTGCCCAGCGTGTGTCACATCAACACCTTCCCCCCAGGCTGCCGCTCCGAAACTGCAAAGGAGCCTCTTCCCACACGACCTCTGGCACTCCTCAACCGCAGTTTCCACGGGGGCCTGAAGCGGGTAAGTCCCGGCTCTAGCCCTTTGCGTGCCTCTCTTAGATCCGCATACCCTTGTGTGTCTCCTGGACATCGAACACCGGGGATTTTCAAAACTGAATGTTTTAGAGCCTTGTCTCCCAGGTGTAGATCTTAAAAGTTGGGGTGCTCTATGTGGAGTTCAAAGTTGAATCCTCAGGAAGCTCTGGGTGTCGAGTTTCCTCCTAACTGTGGGTCTTGGCACTGGGATGGCATTAGTGGCCAAATGGTGCCCCAGCCTCTGCCACCTGCTTCCAGGACAACTCCTCCATTTTGCCCCATGTGATGCATAGGAATCGCTTCACTGGCTCTTAGGGGTTTTTTGTTGTTGCTGTTTGTTTTTCAGGGGAAGTCGTTACATATGTCGCTGTAGATTTGGCGTCGTCTTAGAAGGAGAGGACTTCATGGTCCTCTGGCCTCGCTATCTTGGAGGGGAACCTCATCTCCATGTGATCTTGTGACGCCCCCATGGGCTCGTGTAACTCATTGTGTTCTTATTCCAAAGTCTTGACACAGAATTGGAGTGGGGTATCCTGGGTCAGGTATACTGTACCAGGAGGTACATTTGGCTGTAGCAGAGGAAACAGTTGGCATATGAGGGAAATCTGAGAGGAGGATGTGGCTGTGGGGGAAATGAGGGGTGCCACAGGTAGACTAGTATTAAGGATGTGAAAGCTCACAGTCCTTACACTTCATTTTGAGGTTTTATGGTTCAGTTTACTGGTGCTGACAGCTGCTAAGTCACTTCAGTTGTGTCTGACTCTGTGCAACCCCATAGATGGTAGCCCATCAGGCTCTGCCGTCTCTGGGATTCTCCAGGCAAGAACACTGGAGTGGGCTGCCATTTCCTTCTCCAATGCATGAAAGTGAAAAGTGAAAGTGAAGTTGCTCAGTCGTGTCCGACTCTTCGCGACCCCATGGACTACAGCCTACCAGGCTCCTCCGCCCATGGGATTTTCCAGGCAAGAGTACTGGAGTGGGTTGCCATTGCCTTCTCCCGGTGCTGACAGCAGACTACCTAAATTTCAAGCCTAGGGCCATCTCTTATTTATGTGACTCGATTTTCTTAATCTCATCTGCAAATTGGAATGATGTTCACTGTAACATCATAGAGTTTCTATGAACCATAAAAAAGCTAATAGAGCTAAAAGCCTTAGATTCCTGGTTGGAAAGCAGAAGACATTAAATAAATATTTACTCTTATTAAAATAGTACGTCCATAACCTCTGTGGCCAAAGTGACAATTTCAGGCAAAGTCTCAATTGATGCACTGAATGAAATATACAGTGGAAGCCAGGAAAGCAGATCATACAGAGCTTCAAGTCTTGGTAATCAAGAAAAATGGAGACCAGTGACTAAAATTGACGTTGAAGGCAGAATTTCCTAATTCCTTGTGTATGAGCTCCTCATTGAGCTAGCAGCTGTGACTTTTGCACTAGGATGACCAGCTCTAGCCTCCAAAGGATTCATTGTATTCAAAACTCCTCTGATCAGCTGTTGAAGCTTTTGCTTTATCAACTTTACATGGAGTGAAACTTGCCCCACTGAAAAGTAGTGGGAGGTTGAAACCCAACATAGTATATCCTCATTAAGGCAGAGAGTGGAGGCAAGAAAGCCAATTATGGCAACCTGGAGCCCCCATGAAGGGGCTGCCATCAGGGGCTGCCAGCTACTCTTGCCTCAGGGCAGCAAATAATAACTTCACAATTGTCACTTGGACGACCAGCTAGGCTCAGCTTCTCCTTCAGAGTGCAGGCACATGAAAAGCAGTACCTTTCAGAATAACAGAAATGTCTTGAAAGCAGCAGGGAGATGGAGTATTTAATAGGTATGTTCTCCTGGTAGGTGAATGTCAAGGAGAATGGTCTTAGGGTGTTGATTAAGTGTTACCAAGACATGGACACAGAGGTGGCACAAGAGGCCCAAGCAAAACTCAGACATGGTTTCACAGCCAAGATGAGCCAGTGGGTTTTATAGGAATAAACTCCACTAGCTCAGAAGAGGTTCTGTACTCTGAATGCACCACAATTATGG
Organism: Moschus berezovskii; assembly: GCF_049115385.1. Classification (NCBI taxonomy): domain Eukaryota; kingdom Metazoa; phylum Chordata; class Mammalia; order Artiodactyla; family Moschidae; genus Moschus; species Moschus berezovskii. The sequence continues at coordinate 40,920,054 of NC_142483.1, read as the reverse complement.
GATGAAGTCACAAAGAAAGTCAAGAAGAACTTATTAAATTCATAGATAATATCCTCAGTACAGGTAAAAGTTAAAAAGTCAGGCTCCACTTTCACTGACTCCCCCAGGACATTGGTAATAACCTATAATGCTGATGGTATGGTTTGGAAAGGACTTTTCATCATTTATGTACTGAGGTATAACTTTCCTTTTGAAAATCACCCCACATGGAAGACGTCAACTTTATCATGTAAATAAGATACTGAGCACAGCGCTTGTAAAATAGTAAACATTCAAAAAAAGTATTTTTCTCTCTCTGTGAAACATGCCCTTTGGAGTAAGAGTTCCTTATATTTTTTTAATTTATATTTATTTGATGACCACATATATAATGTAACTGTGTGCCAGGTAATTTTCTCAGTGCTTTATATATAAAAATTCACTTAATCTTTACAGGACATTTATCAGGTAGGGAAAATTATAGACCCTGCTTTAAAAGTGGAGAAACTAAGCTGTAGAGATGTTGTGTGTGTGTGTGAAAGTCGCTCAGTCGTGTCCGACTCTTTGCGACCCCATGGACTGTCCATGGAATTCTCTAGGCCAGAATACTGAAGTGGGTAGCCTTTCCCTTCTCCAGGGGATATGCCCAACCCAGGTCTCCCGCATAGCAGTCGGATTCTTTACCAGCTGAGCAACAAGGGAAGCCCAAGAATACTAGGGTGGATAGCCTATCCCTTCTCCAGCGGATCTTCCCAACCCAGGAATCGAACTGGGGTCTCCTGCATCGCAGGCGGATTCTTTACCAACTGAGCTATTAGGGTAGAGATATTGCTGCTGCTAAGTCATGTCAGTCGTGTCCAACTCTGTGCGACCCCATAGATGGCAGCCCACCAGTGCCTGGGATTCTCCAGGCAAGAACACTGGAGTGGGTTGCCATTTCCTTCTCCAATGTGTGAAAGTGAAAAGTGAAAGTGAAGTCGCTCAGTCATGTCCGACCTGTAGCGACCCCATGGACTGCAGCCTAGCAGGCTCCTCCGTCCATGGGATTTTCTAGGCAAGAGTACTGGAGTGGCTTGCCATTGCCTTCTCCGGGTAGAGATGTTAGGTAGCTAATAAATGCCCATCAGGATTTGAAGTCAAAAACACATGCTTCTAGTCGCTAATACCAAGGTCTCTGTTCTTTGAGAACAGAGAGTAGGTACATTTTACAGTTTTATCTGGGCTTGGGAAGTTCCTGACTCATAGGAGGCATCCAGCATATGCTTATTTAACATCAGGAAAAACAAGCAATACAGATTCCTAAGACCCTGGCACATACCATTACCATATGCACTGAAACAATTCTTATTCTCATTTAAGAACTTAGAAGAGAAAGGGCTTTGTGAAAACAGTCGCTTTTTGTCTGTCTGCTCCACCAGTCCAAGTGGAGATCAGAGAGCAAATGTAGTCATGAAAATGGGTAGAATTTTCATTCTACTTCTTAGGCCTAGAACCAAATATTCAGAAGTTCAGCATTGGATCATCTTGTCCAATTCCAGGCTGCTTTGACTCTCCTTTTATTTTAGTTCCTGCTCCTGCCATGATGAGATAAAAGACGTCTATTAGAATGCTATATTTCTTGAGAGTTTTGATTCCACCTTCAGGTACAACTAATTTAGGACTCAAAGTATATCACTGATGTTTGGCTACACTTCCATCTTTTTCATTCACCTTTTTCAATTTTGGTTGCATTCTCAGTTTCCTCTTTCAATATAGTCAACTGGCCACATCAACTCCAGGTTTTATACTTCCTTAGCTCTTTTAGCCCTTTCTCAGAAACTCTAGCCAGTTTTGTTATAATGCATAGATTTGACTTGAGTTATATGCCATCTATAAAAAAGTCAACCAGTAACTACTTTTATGTGATCCCCTTTGGAATATGGGGATCAAATTAACAGTCACTTTGGATCAGGAGAATCTGGTACTGATTGATTAGGCCTGGCTAAGTGCTCTACCTTTGGACCAGAGGAACTGATGAGTGACTCTGCAAACAGGTGCTGTGCAGTTCAGGCATGATCTTTGTTCTTGCAGATGCAAACAACTTCCATTGTAGAAACTTAAGAACAAGCTAAATGGATATTGGATAATTAAAATATCTAATGGCTCTCACTTTTTTCTTCTCATACACCCTCCCCATTTCACTGCTTAAAAGTTTCTGTTTCTAAGAACATTTGCATTTGGCTTTAAACTTGCCATTATTGGAAAATCTAAGTGCCATGGGCACGATCTCATTCATCAAGTACAGGAACGGAGTGTTGTCATCTTAAAAGAATTATCAGCCAAGGCTTATTCCCTGAACTACTTAGAAGTATCTCTTTTCTCTTTCCAAAACACCAGAATGAATCAATTGCCTACAAACATAAGTGTATTTCTTTAGTTATTAGATTCATAGCTGAGGCTCTTGATGCATTTCCTGAAGAAGGAAGGCATACAGGGCAATGCTTGGGCTTTTGGGGATGAGTTAAGAAGTCACTTTGGCACTTTTAAAATATTGGATTGGCCAAAAACTTCTTTCAGTTTTCCCATCTAATTGCTATAAGCAAGTTTGAGTGGAAAAAAATATGTAATTTGTGAAAATATGTATGATTTAAAGGATAATGATACAACAAACACTTGTTATCCCGCTCTGAGTCCTCTGGAAGGCTCCAGTGTGTTCCTCTTTTATTGCCTCCCTTTCCCTAGAGTACCCATGATTTTCATTATAATTTTACCACACATAGATCTCCATAACAATATGCTGATTAGCAGGTATCAAATCAATTTAATAAAATGTTCACAATTATATTTTGCCATGATTTGTTTTTTAGCTTGTTGTGTCATTTCTGAGAATGATATATATTATTGTATATAGCTGTCCTTCGTTCATTTTTCTGATATATAGTACTTCATTACATGACTAGACAACCTTGATTTTTATAGTCTACTCTTGATGGGCATCTGTTAATGATCTCACATGTGTTTCCTGGTATAAGAGTGCAACTGTTTTGTTAGGGACTATCCCAGATACTATTTGTCTGGGTCACAGGGCTTGCCCATCTTCAACTTTACTAAGTAATGCCAAGTTATTTGCCAAATTGGTTAAAACAATATATATAATATATTGGTTATAACAACATACACAATATATTGGTTAAAATAATATATAGTTCAGTTCAGCCACTCAGTTGTGTCCGACTCTTTGTGACCCCATTAATTGCTGCACACCAGGCCTCCCTGTCCATCACCAACTCCCAGAGTTTACCCAAACTCATGTCCATTGAGTCGGTGATGCCATCTCACCATCTCATCCTCTGTCGTCCCCTTCTCCTCCTGCCTTCAATCTTTCCCAGCATCAAGGTCTTTTCAAATGAGTCAGCTCTTTACATCAGGTGGCCAAAGTATTGGAGTTTCAGTTTCAACATCAGTCCTTCCAATGAACACCCAGGACTGATTTCCTTTAGGATGGACTGGCTGGATCTCCTTGCAGTCCAAGGGACTCTCAAGAGTCTTCTCCAACACCACAGTTCAAAAGCATCAATTCTTCTGCACTCAGCTTTCTTTATAGTCCAACTCTCACATCCATACAGAACAATATATAACAATACACCAAACTGGTTATAACATATTGGTTAAAACAGTAGTGTGTGTGCATAGATCCACATGCATACCAACATTGATGTTGAAATACTTTTAATTACAGTTCATTTTATAACAATTTTAGATTTACAGAAAATGTGTGGAACTTTCCCAGTATTTCCCAAACTGAGTTTCTTCTGTTTGTAACTTTAGAAAAAGTTACATTTAATGAACCAATAATTGAAACATTCAATGAACCAGTAATTGAAACATTACTATTAATGCAAGTCCATACTCTATTCAAATCTTTATAGTTTTTACCTAATATCTACTTTTTCTATTCCAGGAAACTCATTGCTTTGCCATCTGCATTACATTTATTTGCCAACTCTTAAACTTTTCTGGCTAGACAGTTTCTCACACTTTCTTTGTTTTTAGTGATCTTGACAATTTGGGGGAAGGCATACTGTTAAGGTATTTTGTAGACTATCCCTTGATTGGGGATAGTCAGGTATATTCTCATGATTACAGCGGGACTATGCATTATTGGGAAGAGACCACAGAGGTAAAGTGCCATTCTTATCACATCATATCAAGAGCACGTGCTGTCAACATCACTTCTCATTCTTGATATTGACCTTGATCACCTGGCTCAGGTAGTGTTTGTCAGATTTCTGCACTGGAAAATTACCCTTTCCATATCATACTCTTGGGGTCATGTTGCAATTCCTTGAGGGTGATGTATCTACATAAATCATTTGGAATTTTTCTTCATGCAAAATTTGTCTATTTTATGCATTTATTTATTCATTCCAACATATGTCTGTGTGTGTGGTGTGGGTGTGTGTGTGCACGTGCCCACTCAGTCGTATCTGACTCTTTGTGACCCCATGAAGTGTGGCCGGCCAGGCTTCTCTGTCCGTGGGATTTCCCAGGCAAGAATACTGGAGTCGGTTGCCATTTCCTACTCCAGGGGATCTTCCCAACCCAGGGATCAAACCCGCATCTCCTGCATCTCCTACAGTTGCAGGCAGATTCTTTACCTCTGAGCCACCTGGGAAGTCCCATGTATCAGTATAGACGTATTTATAATTATTTTAAATCTTCAGTTCTGTTCAGTCGCTCAGTCATGTCCGACTCTTTGTGACCCCATGAATCACAGCATGTCAGGCCTCCCTGTCCATCACCAACTCCTGGAGTTCACTCAAACTCATGTCCATCGAGTCGGTGATGCCATCTAGCCATCTCATTCTCTGTCGTTCCCATCTCCTCCTGCCCCCAACCCCTCCAGGCACCAGTCTCTTCCAGTGAGTCAACTCGTCGCATGAGGTGGCCAAAGTATTGGAGTTTCAGCTTCAGCATCAGTCCTTCCAATGACCCAGGACTGATCTCCTTTAGAATGGACTGATTGGATCTCCTTGCAGTCCAAGGAACTCTCAAGAGCCTTCTCCAGCACCACAGTTCAAAAGCATCAATTCTTCAGCGATCAGCTTTCTTCACAGTCCAACTCTCACATCCATACATGACCACTGGAAAAACCATAGCCTTGACTAGACGGACCTTGGTTGGCAAAGTAATGTCTCTGCTTTTTAATATGCTATCTAGGTTGGTCATAACTTTCCTTCCAAGGAGCAAGTGTCTTTTAATTTCATTTAATACTATTTTATTTATTTTGTTGCTCAAATTGATCCAGCTTTGGTTACCGGGAGCTCTTTGGAAGACTTTAATTTTGTCAATATGAGTGCATAATACGTGATATCTCCTTAGGGTTTCAACTTACATTTTTGTAATTCTCTACTCTGAGAATCATATTTAATATTTTTTCTATTGATTTGTGTTTTTTCTCATTGATTTCTTTTATTATGCTGGATACTTTTTTTTAGTTATATGTGTTAAAGATATTAGATATTTTCTCCCAATTTTTGGCTTATCTTGTATTTGTGGACTCTATTGTCATACTACATTCTTAGTATTAAAACAAATAGATACTGATCCTTCTCTTAATGGTCTGAAGCATTGAAAGATTAGTTAAGAAACTCTTCACTACCTAAGATCATAAAGATATTCTCCAAGATATTGTTTTATGAACTGCCTTTCCCCTAGGTAAAATTGATTTTTGTACACAGTGTGAGGTAGGGATCCAATTTCTATTTACTTCTGTACAAAAAACTGATTGACTCAGCACCATTTATTAGAGTAAATTATTCTGCCAATGATCTAACAACATTTTAACAATATTATACATTGAGTTTCCACATTTGTGTGGGTCCTTGTCTAAGATCACGTTCTATTCCATTCTTCAATTTTCTATCACTTTTATTACTAAAGCTGTATTTTTTTTTATTTTACTAAGACAAATCTTTCAAACTTGTCTTTAGATGTAACTTGGAGATTCTTTTTCATTTGCTTTAACATATGAAGTCTAGTATCTTTTTTTGAGGTTCCACAAAGATGAAAACAAAACAAAGAGTTGCTGGAATTGAATTGAATCTATACATCAACTTGGAGGAAATTGATCTCTCTACAGTATTAGGCTGTTTACAATATTCCAACCCATGTAAATGGTTTACATCTCCATTAATTTATCTTTAATAATTTTCAAAAAAGGTTAGGATTTTCTCCATAATAATATAGTCAGTTTTTTGTTTTAAATCTATGTATTCAGCATCTATTGAGACCATCATCCATAGCAGAAACTAAGTATATATTTGATAAAAAAGAAAAAAGAGAGGGAAGCGTGGAGAGAGACAGAAAGAAAGATAAGCTGTATCCTTGTCTTCTAGGGTATTGCAAGCTAAAGTTAAATTCTGTGAAGTAGTTGGGAAATCAGTGAAAAGTTTGGGGGAAATAAATAAATGTAAATATACCTGACTGCCTCAAGAAAAAGGAATCAGGGAGGAGCAAGACTGAACGTAGTGAAATCTATTGAAAATAAAATCAAGTGTCTGATGAACCATTTGTAGAAAGCCTGCAGCGTCAAACAGGGTATAAAAGTGAAATACTTGAACACTTAAGATGGAAAAACAAAAGAGGGATTCATTAAAAGAAATAATTTTAAGGACTATGCTTCAAAATAATTCTTTACAATTTATATCCAAAATTTAAATGTTAGAGCAACTTAAAATGTCCGTTCATAGATTTCAGTTCTACTCTGAAACGTCAAGGACTTTCATTCAATTATTGGGTACAACAATCTGAAAGACAAACAAGTTCCTATGTGATCTGAACAAGTTGTTTTACCTCAAAGGATTATTTCCTCATTTTATATGAATTAAGAGTTTGATTTTGATCCCTGAAGCCCCCTCAAATAATAAAGGGTTGTAATTATGTATTTCTAGGTACAAGAATTACCTGGGCATTGAAACCCAAAATTAACCTAATAGAAGCTGCATGAAAGTTTAGAGGATTTTCCCACACTCTTTGGAGAGGGGACATGGGTAAAAGGGATGAAAATTCCTAAAGATATGGGTGAGGATGGAGAAAAAAGTGATGTCCGACATATAGATTCCTATCATTAATTTACTCATCATTTTCATAACATTTTCTACATGTGGCCCAAGTAACATTATACTTGCTCTAAGGTAGCAGTGTGGTTAGACCATTTCATGAATCCTGCTAAGGGGCAAAGTGAACGCCTGATTCATCTTTGAACTCCCTGTGTCTAGAATAGAATTTTGTACATAAGTGCCCAGAAGAGCTGATGTTTCAAAGAGAATAGTTCTGTCATTGCACTTGAAAGAGACAGTCACTGTAGACATGTGTGCAGTTGTTCTCTGGAGGCAAAGCAGTCCTGCCAAAGGCTACTTTCGTGTGTGTTCCTGGGATCCCTACTAGGTACCCAAAGAGTATTTAGATCTCCTCAAAAATACCTGCAGATGAAGTCATCAAATTTGGGTCAACTGGTTATTGAAAAAGTACCAGGAAGTAGTGACAAAGTTAAGTGTTTGTAACATCTGCACAAATATCAAAACTACCTTTGTCAGAAATAAAAAAATAGAATACCAGGTGGTTTCTTCTCCATCAGAATTAGCTGTTTGTGGCCAGTTAGCTGAAGCCAGGAGCTTCATTCTGAAACAAATTTCAGGGTTGTTTTTTTTCCCTCCTGAAATAAGATATTTAAGAAGCAATATAACTTACAATGAAAATCACGCCAAAAGGCACAATTAGATTTTTCCAAGATTAAAGTTTATTTAAACATAGAGAAAATTTGAAAAAATTCCACAGTGAACATAAAAATACTAACCATCCACATTCTGCTGTTTGTATTTACTAATCTTGTTTTTGATTTCCATATCTATTCATCTGCACCTCTCTGCATTAAACGTTCTCATGCTTACACACTTCACAGTCAATTGCAAACGTCAATAGACAGCTCCCAAATATTTTAGCTGTGTGTGATTTACTATAAAATTGTAGGTTTCTGCAGTGACCACCTCACGGATCACATGTAGTGAGAGACTAATAGGTTCCCGAAGGGTGGGTTACTGTGAAAAGACATATATCCATTATGAGAACCCAAACCAAGACTTCCTGATTCCCTCTCTTTGCTGAGTAACACTGAGTCTTGCAGATCTAGATGGGAGTGCTTGACTAGTTATGTAGATCATAATTACTGCTGTGTATTACAAGATGCAGATGTTATTTAAACAAAAAGAAAATTTTTCATGTAGGACATGTAATTTGACTGAATCATGAGGCATTAGGAATATTTCAACACTGACACACCTAGCACAGTGTTCTGCCCAAAGGAAATGCTTAAACAATACATTTTCAAATCCCTTTTCAGGTTTTCTGTGTATGCCTTCCTCATTCAGTATTCATCTAATATGACTAATCTGAATTGGTGTAAACATTTTTTGCTCCCCAAAGCCCTTACTCACTGCTTCTTTCTGTGATGCTCAAAGGTTATACAATATAACATAAAAAATAAAAATCTGCTTCTTCCCCACATTAATAATGTGCTTCCGTTCTCTGCTTCTCATGCTGGTGTTTTAATTATTGGGTACACATTTTGTAGAGTAAAAAGTACATAGTTTGATAACTTTTCCTTCCTGCCCTAGAGTTTTTAGAAGTTACAGTTTTTAAGTAAAGAGAATAAGTATTGGGTCGGAAGTCTAACTAGTTGCTTCCATAACTAATATCCATAGATGTCAAGTAATGAGTTTTTTGACTGGCATGGTGATTGCCTTTTAAGTGACAGCATGTGTCTCTATTCCTTGTCTGCCAACATTATGATTCTTAATTTTTCTTTTAGTTCCTGTAAAATAAAAACTAGTAAGCTGGCAAGAGATTCATCCAGAAGGTACCAATTTAACTGATTTTCCCAACTACTGGGCAATACAGTGACACTGCAATAAGTCTTAGTTTCTCCAACATGTGTGTGATGGGCCACATGTAAGCAAAGGGTCTGGTACATAGTAGACATTCTATAAATATTTTTAGATGGGCACATGGGCTTCCTTGTTGGCTCAGATTATACATAATCTGCCTGCAATGCAGGAGACGTGGGTTCGATCCCTGAGTCAGGAAGATCCCCTGGAGAAGGAAACGGCAACCCTCTCCACTGTTCTTGCCTGGAGAATTCCATGGACAGAAGAGCCTGGTGGGCTACAGTCCATGGGGTCACAAAGAGTCATACTCAACTGAGCAACTAACGCTTTCACTTTTCACATGTTAAACTATTATTTATTCCAGCTACAAATCATTTTGAAATAGAAATAACAGCATATTTAATATTATTTTATTATAAATAGAATAGCCTACAATACATTATAAATATGATAACCTATAATAACAAATGAAATCAAAGACTACAACAGTACACAGAATAGGTAGGTAGTATATTCATTTCCTAGGGTTGCCATAACAAATTGCAACAAACTTGATGGATTAAAAAAAATCTGGATATTTATTTTCTCACAATTCTGATGGCCAGAAGTCCAAAACCTAAGTGTCAGCATGACTCTCCTCCCTCTGGAGGGTTTTTGGGAGAATTACTTCACTTTTGCCAGATATTGTTGCCTCCAGACCTTCTTCCTGGCTGCATTACTCTGATCTCTACCTCTGTCTTCCCGTGGCTTTATCCTCTGTATCTGGGACTCCTCTTCAGTCCTTTCTTTTAAAAAGGACACTTTTCAGGACTTCCCTGTCAGTCCAGTGGTTAAGAATCCGCCTTCCGATTCAGGGGACACAGGTTTGATCCCTGGTGGGAGAACTAAGACCCCCATATGCCAAGGGGCAACTAAGCCCACACAGTTACTGAGCCCACATGCCACAACTAGAAAGCCCGTGTGCTGCAAATTCTGAGCCAGTGTGCCACAACTAAAACCCAATGTAGACAAATATTTCTGTTGTTTTTTTTTAAAAAAAAGAACAATTATGTTTGGATATAAGGCTCACCCACATTGGAGAAGGAGATGGCAACCCACTCCAGTATTCTTGCCTGGAGAATCCCAGGGACAGAGGAGCCTGGTGAGCTGCCGTCTATGGGGTTGCACAGAGTCGGACATAACTGAAGTGACTTGGCAGCAGCAACAGTACGTAATAAACCTCATCTACACATTGTTAATTACATCTACAAAAGATTCTCTTTCCAAATGAGGTCACATTCACAGATCATAAGGCTTAGGGCATGGATACAAATATTTGTGGGCCACCATTCAACCCACTTGGAGAAGGAAATGGCAACTCACTCCAGTATTCTTGCCTGGAAAATTCCATGGACAGAGGAACCTGGCGGGCTACAGTGCATGGGGTCATAAAGAGCCGGCCACGACTGAGCACATCAACACATTCAACCCACTACTCATTCAATATTTTATTATGCTCTCACGATGCTTGTCATGTAATGACACAATTGAAGAGAATATTGTGCAGCACAGCTTTTAAATTAACATACTGTATTTAAGGAACTGTTGAGAAATATAACTGATGTATTTTTAACTTAAGCTGCAATTTTCATTTCTCAAAATCTTTGCTGTATATAATGGATCTAGACCTCAAATCATCCAAAAATGTAACAAACTGTGGTTATAAAGAAAATTCCATAATTTACCTCTGACAACATTAAAATAAAACTACCATAGATCTTAAAGTGGAAATTCTAATTAGAGAAACAATCATTGGGGCATCTCCTCTGATGAGCTGGAATCCTTCAGCAATTTTTCAAAAATATCTGTATCTGAGGCTTTTGCTCACAGAGCTGAAATCAGTACATGAGAGATAAAGGAGTTAAAGTACAAATCATATATCTGATAGCTTTTACTGTTGTTTTTTTTCCCCTTTATAATTTAAAACATCAAATGAAATATGTGGATTGAATACTTCTTCAGTAATTTAGTGACAATTGAACTTGGCACATTTAAAAATTTTTATGTAATTAATTGCTTGAATTCAAATAAATTTGCTTTCAAGGTTATCTACTCATCTGCCATTTTATGAGCTACCTCTAGGTTAAAGGCTCTCTAGAAACCTAACAATTATTTGGGTGGATAGTCAGAAAGGCACATACGTCAAACCAATGGCATGATATAGATTACACAGGTTTGTCAAAAAAAAATCATTATTTTGGAGCTACATATTAGCAAAATGATCACACTTTCATTTTACTTGGTTAGCATTGCCTCCAGATTGGTGCTATACATTGGCTAATCATCTTAGTTTTTCATGCCGTTCTCTACTCTTGTCTTTTGCTCATTCTCCCTAGGGATTTTAGAAGACTGTTAATCAGATGCCTTCAAACCAAAAACTGAATTTCCTAGGTATGTGAAGATGGGAGTAAGAGCTGTTAGATGCACTGGACAGTGTGAGACAAGACACAGAAGCCAAAGGTGTCCAAGAGACCCACGAAGAAGACCCGCTAGTTGTTTCACAGCAGAATGCAAAGGGGAGTGGATGGGACATGAGCTGGGAGGGGAAGGCGAGGGTCCTGGAGAGGATAGGGGAAATGGTGAAGGTTGATGGAAACATCTAGCATGAATGCCCAAACCTTCTACCACTGAGCAGCAAATGGTTGAGATAAATTTCTACATCTCCCGACTTTATATGATGGTCTCTATGAAGGAGTTCCCTGTTTGTGTCCTATAGAGTCCAGCCCACCCTTACATTGATTGTTATTATTGGTTAGTCGTTAAGTCATGTCCAACTCTTTTGTGACCCCCATAAACTGTAAAGAGCCTGCCAAGAGCCTGCCAAGCTCTTCTGTCCTTCAGATTTCCCAAGCAAGAATACTGCAGTCGGTTGCCATTTCCTTCTCCAGGGGATCTTCTCGACCCGGGGATCGAACCCATGTCTCTTTCATTGGCCTGCAGATTCTTTACCACTGAACCACTTGGGGAGCAGTCTTACACTGATTACAAGCATGAAAATTATTACTAGAGATGAGAGCTCTGAGGGAAGTGAACACAGTCCACAAAGTAATAACAAAGCTATGCTTTAAGCACTTGAGTTGAACTGGAGAAAGGAAGGCTTCACTAAAGAAGTGAATCTACACTATTGATATATATAAAATAGATAACTAATTAGAACCTACTGTGTAGCACAGAGAATTCTACTTGATGGTCTGTGGTGACCTACATGGTAAGGAAATCCAAGAGAGAGGGGAGTATATATATATATAGCTGATTGACTTTGCTGTACAGTAGAAACTAATTCAACAGTGTAAAGCAACTATACTCCAAGATAAATAAATTTATAAAATTTAGAAAGTGAATCTAGACCTGAGATATAAAGTAATAAGTAGAATTTACAAGTGAAAGGAGGAAATGGGGAAATTGGATGAGAGAGAATGGCCATATGGTAGAATGTGCAAAAGATGGGTGAGAAGTGGGAGCTTGGTAGAGCTCAGGAACCGAAGATGACCAGTGCATCAAGATCTTAGAAGCTAACAGGGGAAGTGGCAGGACAAGAGGCCAGGGAGTAAGCAGAGCCCACTGCCTACATCTGTTTCTATCATCACCTAGGGAAGGTACATGGTTGGATGAGCACTCCCTTCTATGGGTGGTGGAACAGAACCAGTTGAAAGAACAGCATTATTCATTGGATCCAGCTTGTCAAATACACATTTTCCTCCTTTCGAGGCTTTATGATAACAGGTTGCTTTTCTTTTAGCTGATTTCATTTACCTTCATCTGTCTTCTGTTATAGTTTCTGGTATCCTTGTTTAATCCCCTCCATTAGATTGTAAGCTCCCAGCCTAGCACTCTTATAATAAATATTTGTTGAGTGCAAAGAAAAAGCATTGCAAACACCAAGTTTATCTGTAGATTTGCAGTAGAATACCAGATTCATTGGACCCTGGTGTCAGTTCAAATTGCTGCTTGAAATGTGTGAAATATATTTCGGGTCTTTGGAGTTTCTTGCTTCTTTATATATTAGCATTCTTTCATAGTTATTATTCTTATTTTTGTTTTATTTTTTATTTTATGACATTATCTTATGTATTCTGTATTTCAGATCTTATATTCATTCATTCACTCATATTTATGCATGAATTCATATATATATATATATATATATATATCACACTTGTTTCTAGAAAACATCTAAGGCATCATTCATGAGAGTAAATTAATAGGTCTTCCATCAATACGAACATATTATTCAGACTTCTGGATCTCCATTTGTCAATAGTGGTGATAATATTGACTACCTCACAGAACCTCTATGAAGGTTCAATGAGATCAGACACATAAGGCATAATATATTATAATATAGAAGTCATGCACCCATGCCGTCAACTGTTATTATTTCTATAAATGTTATAATGATGATGATGATTATGGCAGCAGTGGTTGTGCAGGAGGTATGGGGATGTCTTTGTGAGTTACCGAATTGATATCCTTTCCATGTACTACAATTATTTTTGGTATTAACATAGTTAATTCACTGTTAGGACTGATCATGCATTGGAGAGGGAAATGGCAACCCACTCCAGTGTTCTTGCCTGGAGAATCTCAGGGAAGGGGGAGCCTGGTGGGCTGCCATCTATGGGGTCGCACAGAGTTGGACACGACTGAAGCAACTTAGCAGCAGCAGCAGCAGCAGTACTGAGTATGACATTTCAGGTATTTTGAATCTGAATATGGAAGTAAATCATGAATAGCAATAATTGGTACTATTTATTGAATCCCTGCCAAATGCTAAATTTTTGATAAGTGGGTTTCCCTGATAGCACAGTTGGTAAAGTATCCTTCTGCAATGCAGGAGACCTCAGTTCGATTCCTGGATCAGGAAGATCACCTGGAGAAGGTATAGGCTTCCCACTCCAGTATTCTTGGGCTTTCCTTGTGGTTCAGCTGATAAAGAATCCGTCTGCAATGGGGGAGACCTGGGTTTGATCCCTGGGTTGGGAAGATCCCCTGGAGAAGGGAAAGGCTACCCACGCCAGTATTCTGGTCTGGAGAATTCTATGTACTGTACGCAAAGAGACGGATACAACTGAGGGACTTTCACCTTCACTTTGTATGTATTAATTTGTTCCAATCATTTTGTTGTCAGAGAAATCCTAATTAAAAATGATAAAAGGCCTGTGACTCAACATCAAACTTAAAATGCTTCTTGGTCCACCACTTATCATGGGATGAGAAGGCCAAGTGGCCTCCAAGAAGAACATGTGTCTAATGTAAACTTCAACTACGGCCAAGAAAGAGAATGAGGTGAAAGAACATCTAAGAGGATGAAACCAGGTGCCACGGAAAACAATGGCAGTCTTGAAAGCTAAGGGTTTTGAGGAGATGGAATTACAAGATAGAAACAGATGTGAACTTTGCTTGATGATGGGCAATCCACAGCAGCTGGAGCCAAAGCAGACATTGTTTGAACCAGATACACACTTTTGTGAGTTAAGCCTCTGAGCTTTGAGGGTTGATGCGTTATCCCAGCACAGACTGGGTTAACTGGAATATTATAACTCTATCTTCCATTTCTATAAAACATAGTATGTTGTATCTTTCCAAGTACACATTTGGTCCCTGATTTTTGTGCAACACAGTATTGACACCTGGTTCTTGATGACCCGCAGATTCCCAGATAAAGCACAAAAGAAAATATCTTCCTTAAGTAACGCAAACTAGGGCACTGGGCATCTCCAAGAGTAGGTCTAATAAAACTTCCCCAAATACCTAATAGATATTCAGATAAGAAAATGCTTAGAAAAGTTGGATCACTTTTCTGCTTTCAAAACATTACTTGTATGGTCGTAAACAGGAAAAATCATTCTTCCTCTCAGAAAACCAAAGACTTTTGTTTCGTTTTTCATGTAGGTTTAAATCTATCAGAGACTCAAAGTAGGAAACGTGTGTCCATGTTTCAGGTTCACTTAAAATTAATTGTAATAGACCTGTACTTAATTCCTTTTTTAATTTATTTAATTAGAGGATAATTACTTTACAATATTGTGATGGTTTTTGCCATACATCAACATGAATCAGCCACAGATGCACATGTGTCCCCCCATCCTGATCACCCTTCCCACCTCCCTCCCCACCCCATCCACTTAATTCTTCCTGAGATAAGGGATGTGAATGTGTGTGAGTCTGTGTGCATATGCATCTATGTATGCATGTCCCAATGACTATTATGTCTATTTATGATCTGATAAGTTATTTTAGCAAGGCATGTCCTTCTGTCCCAAGTATTGCATGACAACATTGTGAAACCAAATCTCGAGCTATTGAAATGCAGCTCACCTTTTTGTGAGCATCCTGGTTTGTCACTTAGCAGTGATTAAAAGCTTAGGAGTTGCTGTGCTATAAGTGTCAAGCTGAGAGCCCACTGGAGACCAAGTCCACTAACATGCAAGAGGCCCTGAGAGTATATTTTAGAACTCTGTCTCTGATCTCACCAACAAAAAGCACCAATACACTCAACTTTGCAAAAAGTAAGACTCTCTCCCATTTATCACAGAAATCAAATGCCTTGTATTTTCCCCCTACCAATTAGTGACTTACTTTATTCATCTTTACTTCCAGATGACCCTTGAGAAGTTTGTGGATTTTGAAAGATATTCAGTCAATGTTTAGGAGTATGAATCAGTGTGGCAGACATCCGAGACTCAGCTGAAAGTGTAGGTCAGACTAGATCCATAAATGGTATTTCAATGATCTTCCTTCATAGTGTGTGTTTCAAGTGTGGGAATGTCAGCAGGCCATTCTTTTCAGGCTGCCATTGCACATTTCAATGGCAGTACCGTGCACACACATAAAAGAGTCAGCACAGAACCCCCACTTTTGAGGGAGCAGCTGTAGGAGCAGCAGCAACATAGCTACCATTTAGTGAGTTTACTAGTGGCAAGGCGTGGTTCTTCTACAAGCTTTAAAATAGATATTTCCTTAACCATCAAATTACCCTTATGAAATCTATTCCCATTTTACCAGTGAGGAAATAAATGAGCATCAAAACATCCAGGATGTCAGACTTTTCTCCATAAAAATCTTCAAAGCTCACTTATGGAACTGCCACAACCAGTAGTATAAAAGCAGACTGGACAGCGGCAAGTAAAGCAGGAAACATTTTTTTCCTCTGTGTAGGTAAAGTTGCCTCTCTACATGACAGCTGAGTCCTCCACCCTTGCATCCTGGATGAGAAGCATTCTTCTTAAAATGAGCTCTAGTACAGAAGGCCCAGAAGGGCCTCAGTCCCTTGAGACTGTAGTAATTTAACTTATGGTTAGATGCTATCCTAGCAGAGTTTGAAATCAGCCTTAAAAAGAGCTTGCACACACACATTTTCAAAATAACCTATTCAAAAAAGCACCAAAGAAGTTAAACAGTAAGTTAAAAGCCTTTGTTATTTCAAAAACTTAATTTCCTTTAAATTCACTCTGGCTTTTAAATATTATGATACTCCCAGATATGCTATCTTAAAAAAAAAGAAAAGTAGAAGTGCTAGCCTGCATCCTAAAATTGCTAGAATTCACATAGTTTTTCTTATATTTGGGAAGCAGTTTAATATATATTTTAGGGCACTGCCCTCACAGCTAGAAAAGTGAGGCTCAGAGGTTTAATAACCTGCTGTGCCTATCAGGATGGGCAGAGTTATACTGCAGTAATATCAATGCAGAAATCTCAAAGTTTTAAAACACTCAGTATATTTCTTCCTTAGTTTATTCCACTGATTGGGAAGAAGACTCAGGTGAACAAGGTCACTCAGGAACTCAGACTGATGGAAGTTCCCTCCACACATGTATTTTTGTGAAGGCAGAAGCAAAGAGCCTGGGGAAACACATGGTGGTTCTTCAAGATTCTGTGTAGAAGTGGTAATATCACTTCTCCACACATGTCATTGGCCAGAGTAACACAAAGGCCAAGTCTAACATCAGTGGTGCAAAGACAAGTATAAGTCTCCCCACTTTGCCATCTTTCGTCTGACTCTCAAGTGTCTTTTCCACCGGCTTCTGTTCCCTAAAACCATAGAAACCATAACCCTGCACTCCCACGTCTTCTGGCATATCGGAGGAAGGAAGGAAAGTCAGGTGAGGCTGTTCAATCCCTGGTCACCTCCAGATGATGTCACCTCCAGCCGGCTGTATGTCTCAACCTGAGGCCACTGCTTCTCTCTGGGCTTCCTTCCCTGTAGCATTCCCTCCTTGCAAGTTCTGTCCTATTCCCTGAGCTCATCTATTTACATTTTGATGAGTAACAGCATCTCTACATTTGAACCCTAAGTTTTTAGACTATTAAATTTATATTCCACACCGTCTTAATTAATAGTCTCTTTTTAAATAACAGCACCTGGATTTCTCCTAATTTGGGTGCACCATCTGTTTTCTGTTGGGACACTGAAAGGACAGCAAGTAATAGAGAAAAATCATCCAGGCTTCTGTGCTGTCCTGTGGTGACACAGTGGTGAGCGTAGGAAAGAGGGATTATTAATGATATCTCACTGATCTTCGGAGAAGGAAACAGCAATCCACTCCAGTATTCTTGCCTGGAGAATTCCACTGATAGTGGAGCCTGGTGGGCTACGGTCTGTGGGATCGCAAAGAATCGGACATGACTGAGCACACAGCACACTGATCTTCAATGATAATATATCACGAACTATCCTGTGAAAGAACGTATTTGCCAAATAATTAAAACCATGGTATTTCTTACCTGCATATGCCCCAGGTAAGTTTAAAGTTTTTTTTTTTTTTAAGTAAAAACTTAAAACTCTAAGGATATCCTTTAAGACATTGTTGGGAATATTAAACAAAAATTGTCTGCTCTTTCCCAAATAATCGCTACCATTAATTTGCCCAAAGTGATTCCTAAATAGTAAAGCAGGAGTCCAAGAGATGTGCTTTTAGATATCCAATATATTAAACATTGATTATATTGGGAGGTTTATCTAAAAATCCCTTAATCACAGCTTGTCATACTATCTTTATTGATTTGTTACTGCTCACATTGTTCATTAAAATGCCAGAGAGCAAGGAATTCATTTTTAGTGCTCTTCCAGACACCAGATTTTTATCTCCTAACAGTATAATTCAAGGTCAAGGGTGTTTATTGTGTTTAGACAGAAAAGTAATCAAAGTAGCTTGGGTTTAAAAACACGCAGAGAGAGGGAAGTTTGCAGTTTTTGCTTACCCTAAGGATTGCAGCTTTGATCATAAAATGTGATCTGGAGAGTCTCTAGATACTTGCTGAGGTTTCAAGGTTTAAAGTGGGAGGGTTTTTTTTTTTCTTTCCTTTTTTATTTCACTAGTTGCAGAAAGAGTGATAGTAATTATTGCCTTTTATTCCCAAGCAATTTTGCTTTCTGAGTGACTTCATTTCAAATTCTGTGATCTATCTCCAAGGTAATCTTAAAGTCAACAGACTGCTTAATTCACCAGTTTGAGGGACAGAATGTTTCATTTAGTAATGTCTCCAGCCAGATTTTCACCTAATCTTAAAGTTCTCTAGAAATAAAATGTTCAATATTTTGTTTATGTTTGATCCATATAAATCCTAGTGGAGTGTTAGGTATATCCCATCCAAAAAAATGACAAAATGTAAACCTTTTCCTCTTTTAAGGACACTGTACTATGAACTTCCCAGATCAGAAATAATTAAATTTCTACTCATGTGCAAATACCAAAAACTCCCTATAAGTTGATGAGAAAAAGAGACAAATCTCTGAAGAAAAGGTTGCTAGTTGTCAATTTTCCGGAAAGAAAAGATATAAGGCTAATACACATAATAAGTGATGTTCAAGTTTACTGAAAGAGACTGTCAATATGGTATCATGTCTCTTGCCCCTCAGAATGGTAAAATGTATATAAACAACAATCCTATTCTGGGGAGGATATAGGAAAAATTTTTTTTAATTAATTAATTTATTTTTTATTCCCTTTAACTTTTTATTTCATGTTGGAGTATAACAGGTTAAAATGTCATCATAGTTTCAGTAGTGGACAGCGAAAGGGGTCAGCCATGCGTATGCATGAGTCCATCCTCCCCGTCTTGTGCATCATTGGTGTGCAGAGGTAAATGCTGTTCTTCTTTTGAAATCCAGCAGTGTCTTTGGAAGTAAAAAAAGCAAAATACCTATTTTTGATCTAACAAGCTACCACTACTGGTAGTTCTATAGACATGAATGCAAAAATATACATATAAGAATATTAGTTTACTATTCTTCTGGAAAAGTGAAAATAACTTGAGTCAATAGAGGCAGAATAAATTGAATCTAATGTTAGATACAATATAAAGAGTGAATTAAATTCATGATTACCAGACTGGTAGGAAGAGAAGTAAAGTATTTTTATGTAAAGGAAAGCACGCAAATGAATATATATAGCATGATTATATTTTGATAAAAGCAATATCCAAAATTGTCTATATGGGTGGCAGCCAGTCTCTAAGATGGCTCCCAGTGATGGCTGCCCCTCAGTGTTCATGCTGCTGTGTCCATCCTTCCCTCAGAATTGGTCTGTGTGACCAACAAAGTACAGAAGTGATGGTGTGTGGTTTTTCAAGGCTAGGTCATAAAAGAAATTGAAGCGTATGCCTTGCTCTTTATATAGAACTGTTTTGTTGTTTTTTTCCTGGGGTAAGTCAATGGCCATATCGTGAGGAGTCTCTAGCAGTTCCACAGAGAGGTTCCCATGGTGGGGACTGAGGCCTCCTGCCAAGAACCAGCCAGGAACTGGGGCCAGAGCCTGTGTGAGGGAGTCCTCTTACAAGGACCCTGCCAACATCCTAACTGTTACCTCAGCAGAAACTTGGAGCCAGAACCACCCACCTAAGTCACTCCTGGATTCCTGACTCTCTGAAAGTCTGATATAATAAATATTTTTGTTTTGTGAGTACCAATCTGTAGGTAATTTGTAACACAGCAGCAGTTAACTGATGCAGGATGTAAAGTTGTGGAAGGACACATCACATTGTTAAATTGTTACCTTAGTGAAGTAGAGGTGGAAATAACTTTTGAGGTAAGTTTTGACTTCCATTTTTGTATTTCATGCTCTACAGTAATCTTACAGGAATAGTTAAGTGCTCCAGACAGCATCCCAGGGATTTATGTATTTGTTTAACCAATAAATACTGCAAATATTGACTGAGTCATTACTCCGAGTCAAACACTGTTAGATGTGAAGGATTAAAAGTAAATAACACACTAATTGTGTCCTCAAGAAGATCACTCATTGAAATAGGAGATAAAAACTGGTACTTATCTTTGCCCATTTTAGATCATAATGTTAAGAGTGTGCACAGAATGTTTCTGAGTAGAGGGGGAGATGTGGGTGATTCTGAAGCAGAGAATCTTACCTCTAACATAGCAATATGTCCTGAGGGACAAAGTTGAGTTTTCCAAGGAGAGAAAAAGCAGATGGAGTGGGGAGAACAATTTTGGAAAACACTAGATTTTGAGATTTGTCCAAGTTGTGTTTTCTCTCAACATAGTTCGTTGTGCATGTCTTCTCTATCACAGAGAGTAAAAATAGCCTGTGTTAAGAAGCATAATACAAGTTTTCATTATGCATTTATATACAGATTTACTGTAACATTAAGGAAGAAAACCTTCTCTGTTACTCATCTTCAAAATCCATTTTGGTGGAATCTGATCACTTAGTGCAAAACTGCAGGATTTGCTTAAGGGGCTTCCCTGATGGCTCAGTGGTGAAGAATCTGCCTGAAGTTCAGGAGACACAGGAGACGCGGGTTCAGTCCCTGGATCAGGAAGATCCCTGGAGCTGGCAACCCACTCCAGTATTTTTGCCTGGAAAATCCCATGAACAGAGGAGCCTGGCAGCCTACAGTCCATGGGATCACAAAGAGTCAGACATGACTAGCAACAGCTGCTGCTGCTCCTGCTGCTAAGTCACTTCAGTCGTGTCCGACTCTGTGTGACCCCATAGACGGCAGCTCACCAGGCTCCCCCGTCCCTGGGATTCTCCAGGCAAGAACACTGGAGTGGGTTGCCATTTCCTTCTCCAATGCATGAAAGTGAAAAGTGAAAGTGAAGTCGCTCAGTCATGTCCGACTCTCAGCGACCCCATGGACTGCAGCCTACCAGGCTCCTCCATCCATGGGATTTTCCAGGCAAGAGTACTGGAGTGGGTTGCCATTGCCTTCTCCAGACTAGCAATAGCAGCAGCCCTTAAACAATGTCCACATAACCAGCAGAAGTGCTCACTTAAACACTGAGTAATCCAAACTAACTTACTTGCAGACTGAGTGATGTTACTTCACAATCAGTGACAATTTAATTGTACTTGGGAAGCTGGGTAATTTGAATTAACTCTGCCTTTTTTTTTTCGTATCTGTCCCATAAGCATCCCTAAAGCTACAAAAAGTAGTTACAAACTGGGCTTTTATTTATTTATTTTTTAAAGCTATTATGCTTGCAGAGCAAATATTGTGTTGTTTTTTTTTTGTTTTGTTTTGTTTTTTACAGAGCAAGATCTTTCCTATAATATAGGGTAAAATAAATAGGTGAAAGAATGCCATTCTCCTCCCCATCACCCCATTTCACCCTGCAATAACTGATACATTTGGAATCCATCTCTGTTATTTTAATTTTTATGGCAGCCAATTTATACATTTATAGGAAGTCAGAGTTGTATGTATTTTATCTGCTTTATACCATTTGGATAGGAATAATGAGCTGGCATTACAATAGGAAAATTGACAATTCTTTCTTCAACGCAGTTGTAAATTCTGGCCATTTATGCTCAGGTCAGTGCAATAGGGAAAAACTGATTTTGTTGGCCAGTTTTTTTGCATAGTTCGTTCTGAAGATAGAGAACTGTAAAATGTTTGGACTCAAAGGGGGTTATAGAAATTAGGACTCTATAGATGATAAGCGACGGAAAATTTGACTATTTTAGTTCAGCCAGACAGAGAGTATATTGACTTATACAATGGGAAATCTAGAAATTGGGATCACTTTAAGGAAGATTTTAGTCAACTTCTGAAGGGTTCTTTCATAGTCTGGTCTCCCTGTTAGTTGGATTGACCCCATTCTCAAAGACGCTTGCCCCAGGACTTCCCTGGTAGTCCAGTGTGTAAGACTTCACCTTCCAAAGAAGAGGGTGCAGGTTCAGTCCCTGGTTGGGGAGCTAAGATCCCATATGCCTCACAGCTTAGAAATCAAAACATAAAACAGAAGCAATGTTGTAGCAAATTCAATAAAGACTTTAAAATGATCCACATCGGGGTTTCCCTGGTGATTCAGTGGTAAAGAATCTACCTGCCAATCCAGGAGTCATGGCTTTGATCCCTGGTCCCGGAAGATTCCACTTGCTGCAGAGCAGCTGAGACCATTGACCACACTACTGAGCCTATGCTCT
This sequence comes from Moschus berezovskii, assembly GCF_049115385.1. Classification (NCBI taxonomy): domain Eukaryota; kingdom Metazoa; phylum Chordata; class Mammalia; order Artiodactyla; family Moschidae; genus Moschus; species Moschus berezovskii. The sequence continues at coordinate 40,897,724 of NC_142483.1, read as the reverse complement.
TTAGCCATACTGCCAAAGCCTCTGCACCTTAGAGCTCATGTTCCACAGCAAGAGAAGCCGCCAGTATGAGGAGCCCAAGCACCACCACAACTAGAGAGTAGCCCCAACTCCCCACACCTAGAGAAAGCCTGAGAGCAACAACAAAGATCCAGCGCAGCAAATAGATAAATATACAAAAGAATTTCCATTTAAAAAATGATCCACATTAAAAAAAAAAAAAAGTTGGAGAAAGGACACTTGCCCCTTTTAGCACCTAGGTGCCTGCTGCTACAGTACCAGTCTGCATTTTCTCAAGTTCACATCCAGCAGTATAAGGAACTGCCTTTTGTTGCAGCATCTCCTAAGTGAGACAATATCATTGGCTTTTACTGGACTATTTTATCTAATGTAGCACCAATCACATGACCCAGGGAATAGATCTCAGGCACAGACTAGACCCTGGGACCAACGGTGGGGTCAGTACCAGCAGAGCTACAGGGACAGGGACTCCAAAACCATGATTTCGAATCATTTCAAAATAACACCATCTAGAATATTGATGAAAAATATCAAAAGCCTTAAAAAGCCTCAAGATCTGCCTTATAGTTTGATTGCCAAGCCTCATCTGAGAGAATTAACTGTGGACTAAATATTTTTGGGTCTCCTCAAAATCTATACATTGAAGACTAATTCCCACTGTGATGGTATTTGGTGGTGGGGCATTAGGGAGGTGATTAGGTTTGGATAAGGTCATGGAGTGGAGCCCCCTTGATGGGACTGGTGCCTTATAAGGGAATGAAAAGCACAGACCTCTCTCTGCCACATGAGGACACAGTGGAAAAGACAGGTATCTATGAACCAAGAGTGGGGTCTCACCAGACTCTAAATCTGCCAGCACCTTTATCTTGGACTTCCTCGTCTTCAGAACTGTGAGAAATAGATGTTTGTTGTTTAAGTCACTCTGCTGCTAAGTCACATCAGTCATGTCTGACTCTGTGTGACCCCATAGACATCAGCCCACCAGGCTCCCGTCCCTGGGATTCTCCAGGCAAGAATACTGGAGTGGGTTACCATTTCCTTCTCCAATGCATGAAAGTGAAAAGTGAACGTGAAGTCGCTCAGTTGTGTCCAATTCTTCGTGACCCCATGGACTGTAGCCTACCAGGCTCCTCCATCCATGGGATTTCCCAGGCAAGAGTACTGGAGTGGGTTGCCATTGCCTTCTCCATTAAGTCAACCAGTCTATGGTATTTTCATTTTCGCATCCTGAGCTAAACAGACTTTGAAACTGCTTGTCACATTTTCCATGCTTGTCTGACAGTTCCTAATCTGCTGTTGTCTTGTCCAACTCTTTGCATCACACCAGGTTTCCCTGCCCTTTGCTATCTCCCAGAGTTTGCTCAAACTCATGTCCATTGAGTCGATGATGCCATCCAACCATCTCATCCTCTGTTTCCCCCTCTTTCCTCCTACCCTCAATCTTTCCAAGCATCAGGGTATTTTCCAGTGAGCTGGTTCTTCACATCAGGTGGCCAAAGTATTGGCCAAGCATCAATTCTTTGGCACTCAGCCTTCCTTGTGGTCCAGCTCTCACATCAGTACATGGCAACTGGAAAAACCGTAGCTTTGACCCTATGGACCTTTTTTTGGCAAAGATGCAGTATACAGAATATATTTCAGTAGTTCTCAAACTATGGTTTCCCAAGCAACAGCACTGACATTACCTAGACATGCAAATTCATTGCATGTCATGCATTGTTAGACATGCAAATTCTCAGGTGCCAACCCAGACCTACAGTCTGTGTTTTAATGAGCAAAGCAGGTGATTCTGATATAGGGACCAATGCTTTGGTCCTTAGTTGTGTCCTTTGTAAAGTGGGATCAAGTATACTTGACATGCCTACAGATGGAGCACACGTTGTATAGAGCATGAAATGCTTAGTAACAGCCCCAAGGGGCCCCTTAACCAAGACTGCAGAGAAGACAGTTGACAGTAATTTACAATAAGTCCAAAGCTGCATTGAATCAGGGAACCACTTTAAACTATCCTCTGATCTTTAGGGCCTCTCCCTACCTCAGGGGCTTAAAAGCAGCATCTCATCAACACAACACATGGAGAATACAGTCAAAGAGAAGAGAATCTGTGATCCATGCAGAGGAAAACAGGGAGATACCAACCTACTGCTTTTCAAAGCTAGTTCCCTGCTAAAAGGGTAAGCCCAGAATCTTCTAGAATCATTGATGAGCACCCTGACACATAAATCAGACATCCCAGGTTGCTGCTGCTACTGCTGCTAAGTCACTTCAGTCGTGTCCAACTCTGTGCGACCCCATAGACAGAAGCCCACCAGGCTCCCCCGTCCCTGGGATTCTCCCAGCAAGAACACTGGAGTGGGTTGCCATTTCCTTCTCCAATGTGTGAAAGTGAAAAGTGGAAGTGAACTCGCTCAGTCGTGTCCGACCCTTAGCGACCCCAAGGACTGCAGCCTACCAGGCTCCTCCATCCATGGGATTTTCTAGGCAAGAGTACTGGAGTGGCTTGCCAGTGCCTTCTTCTTCTATACGGTATGAAAAATCAGTGGTATCACACTTCTAATTGGTTGACTTTTATTCCATCACTATATAAATTAGTGGCATTGGAGCCTGGGTCAGAATTCCTCAAATCTCCACCACAGTATTATATTATTCATAGATAATGTCTTGAGGTGGGTGGAATATGCTATATATAATTTTCCTTACAAGTTGACTTAATTTCAATAAATCCTTTTCTCATGTTTTGAAGTTCTATAGTAGACACTGTTGTTGCATGTCCCATATACCCTCACCCACCTTCAGGTTCATCTGCTCAAACTAACAGCTCCACTATCCATGTGCCAGCCTCCCTCTTCCTCCCTTTTCTGCCTATGGGCTTTCTAGGAGCTTATGCACCTCCTGGATGGGGCAGTCAGGTAGAACCTGGGATTTAACGTCTCAAGGAAGGTCTCTCAGTCCATGAGAACTGGATCTAGATTCCCCATCCCTCCATATTCAGTTGCTAAGTCAAGTCCAACTCTTTGGACTGCAGCATGCCAGGCTTCTCTATCATTCACTATCTCCTGGAGTTTGCTCAAATTCATGTGCATTGAGTCAGTGATGTCATCCAACCATCTATCCTTTGTTGCCCCTTCTTTTCCTGCCCTCAGTCTTTCCCAGAATCATGGTCTTTTCCAGTGAGTCAGCTCTTAGCATCAGATGGCCAAAATGTTGGAGCTTCAGCTTCAGCATCAGTCCTTCCAGTGAATATTCAGGACTGTTTTACTTTAGGATTAACTGGTTTGATCTCCTTGCAGTACAAGGGACTCTCAAGAGTCTTCCCCAGTACAGCAGTTCAAAAGCATCAATTCTTTGCCACTCAGCCGTCTTTATGGTCCAACTCTTGCATCCGTACTTAGCACTTTACACAGGGAGCCTCAGAGAGACCCTGCCTAGACTGAGCCCATAACAGCACTAACCAGTGATTAACACACCTCCTTTGACTTTTTTTCCCTATTTTGTCTCATTTTTCCTGCACCCTCATCTGTGCTTGGAATCCCTTTCAGATTAATTACCTGCAGCTAAATGCCCATGTCAGGGTTGGCTTTCTTGAGAATGCAAATTTACACAGCTTAAACATGGTAGAGCTGAATTTCAAATCCAAACAGTCTGACTCTTCAGCCTATATCCTTTTCCACTCTGCTATACTCCCTCAGTATAATACCTCCTTAAATCTGCGGAAGCACTGATCCTTGCTCTACATAATCTAGGAGGTGGAAAATTAGGTCTTAAGATCTGCAGTCCCCAAACTTCATCAACTGGATCAGAAGTTATTGAGAGAAAGCAATGACTGCTTCATCAGCACAAGTAAACTCATTTTTTTTTAATTTCTAAAACTGCTGAAATGCTTCAAATACAACAGTGCCTCCCTGTCATCAAACCAGCCCACCATTGAGAGCAATGTTTGATGCATGTCTCTTGGGAGACTGCCACTCACTGTAAATGCATTCCAGTTTTTCAAAGATGCCCAGGGTAACAAAGGAACATTCAGTATTTCTGCCCATGGAAACACTGTTGATTTTGTTATGTATCTCTGCATTTCAGAAACAGTCATTTAAGAAGCCAACTTGAATCACACACACTTCAAAAGAGCTGCACTTCAGCTTATAATAGTTATATTTTACAAACCTATAAAGGAAAAAAGCAGATTTCATCAAACACAATAATCCCAGAGGAAAGTACTGGGAAGAAATTGCTCCCAGCCATTCTCTGAGACAAGTAGAGAGATTACCATGCCTCCCAAGATCCCTCCCATCTTCATGATCCTATGATAAAAAGAGTAGATGGGAAGAAAGACTCCATATCCATTAGCTCTATTTGAATCCCCTTTTTTCCAGAAATCTTTTATTCTTAGACTTAACAATGGCTATCAGTTTACAATAATGATTTTGTCTTAAAGTCTGAAATGTCATATAGAAAAATGAGTAACACAGATTCACTTCTTTCAATAGTTACTAATCATCTACATTGTCATCATTCTTAAAATTTTTTAGCTTTTAATTTTATTCCACCACACTATCTTTCTACATTAAATTAAATGTGACTTGGAGATCCCACTAACCAGAGTGATAAGAAATCAATACAACTTGTGGTTTAAAGTGTCAGTTAGTCATCCTTAGTCATTATGCATTGTCTGGAAAATAGGTGAAGTGCCTATTATCTTTAACTAATCACTGTAACCACTAATATATAAATGTCTCACTTGGGTCCCATTTGAGGCAGATGGGTACTCTATGTCCATAACTAGGCCCAGAGCCATTTCAACAAAACCATCAGCTGCATCTTTTATGCTTGAGGTTTCAGCATCCCCAAGCTCTTGCATCACCTCTGAAGTGGGAGTGAGCACTGGTGCTCACCACTCCTAGACTAAACCAGACCTTTCAGTCGGCAGTAGACTCCAGGCTTTCTGCTGGATTTCTACCTTCTCCCCACTTAGCCTTTCCTTCCACTAAATATCCTTCTAAGAGAACTCCTTTCTCCTCTCAGCAAGCTTCCAAAATCACCAATGCCAGGATGTTTCCTGTGGGTAGAAGTGAGTAGATGGGAGAAGAAATAAAGTACTGCCCATTTTTTTACCTCTTAATTCACAATGTTCCACCTGCAATATCTATTAACAGCCAAGAATAATGCCCCAAATTTATCGATTATAACTATATGCTAAATACTTTGCAGATACCTAATTTAAATCATCAACTCAGGAATAAAAAAGTATTATCTATGCCATTTTGCAGATTACACACTGAAACACAGAGAAGTTGAAGACTTGCTATTATTGTATCACTAGGAATATCCTGGGCTGGGATTTGATTACAGGCTATCTGGATCTAGTTATTCTTGTTAAGTCACTCCTCACTTGGATTAATAATGGCTAACAATAAAATATCTTAAGAGTTCATAAATGCTGATCATTTACTATGGTCCAGGCAATGAACTTAGCATTCTTCTGGACCCTGAAGATAAAATTACCTTATGACCCAATGGCCCCATTCCTGGGCATATACTCAGAAAAAAATATAATTCCAAAAGATATATGCACCCCAATGGTTATTATAGCACTGTAGCCAGGACATGGAAGCAACCTAAATGTTCAACAGAGGAATGGATAAAGAAGAAGCAGTATGCATATACAATGGAGTACTACTCAGCCATAAAAAAGGATGAAATTGTGCCATTTGCAGAGATATGAATGGACCTGGATACTATCATACAAAGTAAATCAGAAAAAGAAAAACAAATATTGTGTATTAATGCATATATGCCTAGAAAATCCCATGGGTGGAGGAGCCTGGTAGGCTGCAGTCCATGGGGACGCTAAGGGTCGGACACGACTGAGCGAGTTCACTTTCACTTTTCACTTTCACACATTGGAGAAGGAAATGGCAACCCACTCCAGTGTTCTTGCCTGGAGAATCCCAGGGATGGGGGAGCCTGGTGGGCTTCCGTCTATGGGGTCACACAGAGTTGGACACGACTGAAGTGACTTAGCAGCAGCAGCAGTAGCAGCAGCATATTTGTGGAATCTAGAAAAATGGTACAGATGAACCTATTTGCAAAGCAGAAATAGAGATACAGTTGTAGAAATCAAACATATGGACACCAAGGTGGGGAATGGAAAGTTGAGATAAACTAGGAGATTGGGATTGACATATATACATGCTGCTATGTATAAAATAGATAAGTAATGAGAAACTACTGTATAAAGTGGGAAACTCTACTTAATACTCTGTGGTGACCTAAATGGGAAGGAAACCTATTAAAAGGGAGATATATGTACACATATAGCTGATTTGCTTTGCTGAACAGCAGAAACTAATCCCTGGGTCGGGAGAATCCCCTGTTGAAGGAAATAGCAACTCACTCCAATCTTTTTGCCTAGAGAATCCCATGGGCAGAGGAGCCTGGCATGCTACAGTTGATGGGGTCACAAAGAATCAGACACAACTGAACTATTAACACTTTCATTTTCTTTGAATATCACTCTCTTAAAATTCTAGTTTAGGTATTTATCAGCCTCTTAAAATACTTTGTGTAGTTATTTCTTTAATTTCTGTTGACTCCTCTAAGCTCCATGAAGGCAAGGACACTCCAGTCCATTGCTGCATGCCCAGTGCCTGGCAAAGAGTCTTGACAGAACAGGAGTTCAAGAGATACTTGTTGAACACATGAATAAATGAATAAGTTATTCCAATATAGTAACAGCAATGGAAACTAGAAATTTCCTTTTCATTTCCCATGCAATCAGATCCAAAAAAGCAATATATTTCATGCCAGTAAATATTGTCATCTACAGAGTAAACAACTTTTTTTGCCAAATGTTTACTTACCTGACTTACATTTTAGGTTCTCTCAAATGTATCCAAGGCGTTTCACATCTCCATTTTTTCCTCCATTGCTTGCATTTTTCTTTTATTTTCTATTTCTTTCTCTCTCTCTTTTTTCTAATCTCCAACAGTCACAGTTTTCAATTTTCAATTTTGTAGACTTTCTGAAAGAAAATTATGTTGCACCCACTAAACATAATGTGTTGCTAATTTTCAAGGTAATGTTTACTCAGTTCAGTTATGGGACAATGTGAACTCTGTAGACAGTGGAATTCATGACAATCTTCCCATGGAGCACTTCGAAAACCACTGAGTCTGGAAGGGACAATGGGTGAAAGAGGCCAAGGACTGACTTAGGCAGTAGAGAAAAGAAAGCCTGATAAGTTACAGGAATACAAAGAAGTAATAAAAAACAATTTCTCATAAAGCCTTTTAACTGGCAATAGAGGGAGGCCATTAAAATCATGAAGTGTTCTTTGTAAGGACATTCATAGTAAAAATGTAAAGTGAATAATGGATAATGAAAAGAGATTGTGCAAAACACTGTTTTTCCTCATTTTTCATGAAATTTAATATGATTTTTTATTTTACGAATGGACAGAGATCAAGAATACAGTAAGAGAGACTTCCCTAGTGGTCCAGTGGTTAACACTCTGCACTTCCACTGCAGCGGGTGTGGGTTCGAACCCTGGTCAGGGAACTTAAGATCCCCCATGCTTCATGGTGTGACTGAAAAAGGAAAAAGAAAAATAATTATACAATAAGATATCCAATCCAGAAGGGAAATAATCCTAAAATGAGTGACACTGGAATACTTGTTATTCATGGAACTGAGTAATGGTTTGCAAAGTTTTCTGCATATCTGGTGATGGTATGACAAAATTCTCCCCTTTAAGACTTGGGTGACAAAGTTGACCTTTATGCACAAACACATTAGAACACTTTATGTACTTGGTTGCTAAACCAGTTTCTGGCTTCACTGACTGCACTGAATGCCTAAGTGAGGCTGTCTTAAAAGCTAAATGTGTCCCTGCAAATGTGCTCAGCACTGTGGGTATGTGAATACCAACTGATTAATAATCTCCCACCTGAACAGAAAGAAAACTAGCTGCACTCAGGGTTATGCTCTTTGACCTGCAGGCCAGCAGCCATCTATCATCACCTTCTGTACGGACAGTCTATGTTCTCATCTGCTCTGTCTTGCTCCCTTCCGCCTCTGATATTACAACATTAATACATTACAATCATTGAGAGGCAGAGGAGGTAGGGATGGAGAAAAGGAAAGAGTGGAAGGGAGAGAGAGAGAAGGAAAAGGAAGTCTATGCCTCAGATATGTGACAGAGAGTCAGTATTGTAAGAAGCTCAGATTACTGTCTGGCTCTAGGGTCAAGTAAGTTCTTGTTGTTCAGTTGCTAAGTCATCTCTGACTTTGCAACCCCACAGACTGGAGCATGCCAGGCTCCTCTGTCCTCCACTATCTCCCAGTGTTTGCTCAAATTTGTGTTCATTGAGTTGGTGGTGCTGTCTAACAAGCTCATCCTCTGCTGCAAGCGTCTCCTTTTGCCTTCAGTATTTTCCAGGATCAGGGTCTTTTCCAATGAATTGGCTCTACACATCAAGTGGCCAAAGTATTGGAACTCCAGCTTCAGCATCAGTCCTTCCAATGATTATTCAGGGTTGATTTCCTTTAGGATTGACTGCTTTAATCTTCTTGCTGTGCAAGGGACTCTCAAGAGTCTTCTCCAACACCACAATCTGAAAACATCAGTTCTTCATCACTCAACCCACTCCAGTGTTCTTGCCTGGAGAATCCCAGGGACGGAGGAGCCTGGTGGGCTTCTGTCTATGGGGTCACACAGAGTCGGACACGACTGAAGTGACTTAACAGCAGCAGCAGCAGCAGCCTTCTTTATGGTCCAACTCTCACATCCGTTCATAACTCCTATAAAAACCATAGTTTTGATTATATGACTATATGCACCTTTGTCAGCAAAGTGATGTCACAGTAGTTCTTAACCAAGTCAAAATTAGTACATGAAGGATGAGCTGTGTGGAGGAATCACAGATAATCCCTTTGTCTTTGCACATTTCCACTTAGTTGTTGGAAGAGAACCAGACAGACTGTGTTCTTCTGGTTGCAATATTAAACACCCAAAGCCAACTTGAAAAGCTGTTAGGAAACATGTCATTTTGAGACCTGCAGTTTTGCCAATCACTTTATACAGAGCACCTTCTAGTCTCACTGTGTAATACTTTTAACACTGCAAAGGTCACACAGTGAGAACTGGCCATGTTGAAAACAGACTCTCTCTTTGTTAAGGACCCACAGAGATATATAAACAGTCTGCGAGTGTGTTCTTTAAAACTTCTCAGTGTGAGCAAACACTGATAAGCCTTGATTTGTGGGGAAGCCGCCATCATTCTCCTTGATACCTGGACCAACCAGGGAGTTCATTCTCTACTTTTTCTTCTCCCTTATTCCTCACATCCCGACCATTTCTAAGTCTCACCTATTTAATCACCAAGCATCTCTTTTCTCTACCTCCAACACCACTATTTTAACTGAGACCACGGTTCCAAATTGGTGCCATCATTGGCACCTCTGGCCAGTGATGCTCCTAAAACTTACAGATTTTCTAAATGTTTATTTATAAATTTATTTGCATTGCATTGGTTCCTTAGGTGCTGTATTCTCCTGGTTTCTTTCCTCCACAGGGGTGCCATGGAGATATCCAACATACCGACTAAATGTCAGTGTTCTTTGGCGTTCTGTCCCAGGCCTTTCTCTCTAACCCTGTGCTTTCACTTTGGGGCATCTCTCCCACTCTCAGGGCTTCTGTGTGTTGAAATATCCTCTATGTTGATAGTTCCTAGAGTCTTATCTCCAGTCCAGTCTTTCTTGCTAAGTTTCAGACATATATATTGAACTCCTACTTGGCTGTATTAAATATATGCAGGCATTTAATCTTGAATATCTTATAGGAATCTCAAGCTCAATGTGACCCAAACTGCACCCACTATCTTATTCTCAGATCCAAAGTCCCTCCTAAGAAAGGCCTTCCTCTAATTTTGTGGAACCAAGACCAACCCAGCTGCGCCATCTAGAAACCTGAAACTTATTCTCTTTCATAGTCCTCACCCCTGATATTTAATCTATCAGTAAAGATGCCTTGAATATTATATCTACAAATTTCAAAAATCTCCACTTTTATCCAGTCTTGTTGCTAACATCCTCATCCAAGCCATGACCATCTCTGGTCAAGATTGTCCCTATAGCCACTTCACAAGGCAATGATTCTAGGTTTGCTCCATGTTGATGCATCTGTAGCCAGAAGGGTTTCCATACAGGTGTCACATTATTCTCATGGTGCTTCATCCCTTGGATGGTTTCCCTCTCACAATTTGGCCCTACAGATAAATCTCCAGATTTCTTTCCTACCATCCTTTTCACCCCACACATGATGAACTGCTTTTGGTTTCTCGAACGTGTGTGCCATTTTTTCCCTTACCTCTGAATCTTCACACTTGCTCTCCTCTGTAACTTGCGTGATCTTCCCACATTTGCCTTCACTTCACTGACTCCAAATTTCGGTCTATATTTCACTTCACTAAAGGAAATCAACCCTGAATCTTCATTGGAAGGACTGATGCTGAAGTTGAAGCTCCAATACTTTGGCCATCTGATGAGAAGAGCCAACTCACTGGAAAAGACCATGATGCTGGGAAAGACTGAAGGCAGGAGGGGAAGGAGCAGCAGAGAATAAACTGGTTGGATTGCATCACCAAATTAATGGACATGAGTTTGAGCAAACTCCAGAAGATAGTGAAGGATAGGGAAGCCTGGCATGCTGCGGTCCACAGGATTGCAAAGAGTTGGGCACAACTTAGCAACTGATATAACAGCAATTACTTCACTTCTTTGAGACACCTTCCCTGAACCCTTGATTGGCTTCTACAAGGGTGTTGTTACAATAAGTATCCTATATATGTACAGGTTCCTTTCCAAGAGCATGTTCATAAGTCCAATCTGTTTGTAAGTCCAATAAAGTTAGCCTAGGTATCCAACTAACACAATTGGCTATATAGTACTATACTGTAATAAGTTTATAATACAAACAATACATCCATTAAAACAAACACACACACAAATAACATTTTTAATCTGTAGTAAAGTACCTTAAAAAGTACAGTACTACAGTACGACAGCTTGCAAACAGGGGTTCACACATGTGTTTGCATCTTTGAAAGGTCACAACTTGAAGGGTTGTAAGTCAGGGGCTTACAGTATTTGCTTTTCTATTCTAGCTCCTGATCCACAGGACAGAAACTATATCTACGTCTTTACTGTTGTTAATACCAGACTCTGACATAATACTTGGAAAGCAATAGGAGCTTCATAAACATGTGTCAAATTACTCAACCATTGTGCTTATATTTTTACTTTTCTGTCTCTCTTATGAAACTGACAGATTTATAATGGCAGGATATGTAATCTCTCCTTTGGGTCCCCAGTACCTTGCACATAGTTGATACTCAATACATATGTATTTAGGGACAGATTTATGAATGGGTGGATAAATGTAGTTGGTCCTACAGATTCATTTTCATGCTTTTGAAAAATGTTCCAGGTAATCCTTTTTGGAGATTCCACAGTAATACACATCTTATGAAGTTAAAAAAAATCAGAGGAAGAAGGAATAGCAATAAACTCTAAAAGTAAATAAGCTGAGGGGAAAAAGTCACTTTTTCATGAACCAAATTATTTCTTTACTCCTGTTGTAAAATATTATAAAATAACCCTATTGTATAATATATCTTCAAGATGGCTTTTTAACTCTGTTAGACCACTTAGGTCCCAAACCAAGATCCCTATTCACACCAAAGAGGAAATGGAGCTTTGATGATGTCTGCTTCCTGTTATGTCTGGTTTGAAAAAAAACAAAGGGAGGGGAGAGGACATCCTGACAGATTAGAAGGAAAGAGAGAAGGAAGGAAGAAAGGAAGAAAGAAAGGGAAGGAGAGCAGAACAGAGGGAGAGTGGAATAAAGGAGGGTGGGGGAAGAATGGAGGGTGGAGAGAGGAAGGAAGGAAATAAAGAAAGGGAAAGACAGGGAACGTGAAGCGGGGAGAGAAGGTGGGAGGAGAATCTGCCAAACTTACTATTGATAAGAGTTTAATATTTCCCCCTAGATATCAATTCCAAATTCGTGACACTGACATAACATCTCTTCGTTGTTTTTTTGAAAAATCAACTCAACCTGGTCCCAGTTATTGATTGCCCCAAACTTAGAGACTAGAACAACAACACTTGCTCACTATGAGCCTTCGGGGAAGCTTGGTAGGCGCTAGGCTTTGCTCCACTTGGCTTCAGCTGGGATGACGCTTTAAGTTGCTTACCTACATGTCTGGTGTTGACACTGGTTGATCAGTGAGAACCTAGCTAGGACTGTGGTGGAAACACTTACACATGGATTCCTTGTGTTGCTCAGGCATCATCACAAAATGGTGTCTGGATACTAAGAGCATGTGTTCCAAGGAAGAAATCCAGGAAAAGCAGTCTTGCCTTTAATGACCTGCTTCATTGTCACTTCTATTCATTGACATGTCACAAGAGACATCTGGCTTTTAGAGAAGGGGGAAAGAGATTCCATCTCTCAATGGGGGAGTGCCAAAGTTCAGGAAAAAACATGAAAAATACTGCTGTGAACCTTTCTGTAATATGTTCAGTTCAGTCACTCAGTCGTGTCCAACTCTTTGTGACCCCATGAATCACAGCACACCAGGCCTCCCTGTCCATCACCAACTCCCAGAGTTCACTCAAACTCATGTCCATCGAGTCGGTGATGCCATCCAGCCATCTCATTCTCTGTCGTTCCCTTCTCCTCCCGCCCCCAATCCCTCCTAGCATCAGACTCTTTTCCAGTGAGTCAACTCGTCACATGAGGTGGCCAAAGTATTGGAGTTTCAGCTTTAGCATCAGTCCTTTCAATGAACACCCAGGATTGATCTCCTTTAGAATGGACTGGTTGGATCTCCTTGCTGTCTAAGGGACTCTCAAGAGTCTTCTCCAGCACCACAGTTCAAAAGTATCAACAAAACAATTATGTTCTTTTGGTCACTGTAAAAAGCAAAGCATCAAATGAAAAATGCCAGGATTCTGACCACGTTTAACTTTCATGATTTTCTAGTGACCCCAGGACTGATGATTTGGATCCTCTGATCAAATAAGTCAAAGCTGCCTGCTTTCTTTTTTAGATTTTTACAACCAAATATGAAATACCTGAACTTTATTGCTGACAATTCCCTTCCAACTAGAGATAGACTAGAACCCTGGAACCATCTTGTAAGCAAAGCCTTTGGGGTAAAACTAGCTAGAAAATCTAAGTAAAGTTGATTCATAACAGATCTTCTATGGATAGAATTTGGAATAGAGCGGCTAATGAGGAGCTCTACAATGCCAAGACTAGGCCCCCATGGGTTTGAGGGGCTTCCCTTGTGGCTCAGATGGTAAAGAATCTGCCTGAAATGCAGAAGACTTGGGTCCAAACCTGGATCGGGTACATGCCCTGGAGACGAGAATGGCTACCCACTCCAGTATTCTTGCCTGGAGAATTCAATGGACAGATGAACTTGGTGGGCTATAGTCCATGGGGTCACAAAGAGTCAGACACAGTTAAACGATTAACACTTTTAGTTTCATGGGTTTGGGAGCAATCAGAATTTGGAGCAGGTTTATTCATGATCTCCCTTGATAACGGAATGATATATGCTGCTGCCTGCTTCCCTCTGCCCTCCCCTCATACTCAGACTTGAGAGGCCAAGAACATAGGGTGAGAATGAATCTCTTTCTTGGCCCCCAAAGGAAATAAAACACAGGCAGCTGCCAGGAAAGAGTAATAAAGTCAATCATTTCCTCTGCCACCATGCAGTTTGACAAGTGACTTCTGTAGAAGACAAGCACGTGAAACAGAAAAACAGAGACTCAAATACTGTAAGTGTGTGTGGTTGGGGGTGTGGACAGATGTCAGAGACTCGGTCCTGAGTGTGACAAGGAAAGAAGGATTGGATTGTCCTTGCCACAGCCATTCTTAATTTATTGGTTCAAGGCAGACAGTAGAAAGCCAAGACAAGCTTGAAAAAAAGTTATGCTAATCCCTAACCCTCTGGAAAGAATCTGTCATCTAAGGAAAGCTGTAACTCTTATATTATAGGAAGGTCAGTGTTATCAGAAAGGTAAACTGAAGAAGGTTCCCTCTGTGAGTTAGATCTAGTTCAAGCTAATTTACAATTTTACAACTCACAATCCGTACTGTATCCACAATCTTTCATTACATAGCCAGTCCTGTAGACCATCAATTTTCCTTCATTTTCTGCATCCCAAGGAAAATGGCAATATAAGTGATAATTTGGGGACCTCCAATCTTGTAATATTCTCCGTAGAGTCTGTGAGGAAGAGAAAACCAGTGTGAAATTCTGGTTCTAACTAGTTCCTGCTCCTTCTTAACTTCTGGGACTTTCTTTTCCCAACACAACATTCATTTGACTTTCTTGTTAACAACACACCTTGTCCTTTAGCGGCCCACCCCTTATCCACTCTCTTTTCATGCTGTTTGGGAGTAGGCTGCACCCACAAGCCCATATGTGATTCAGCGATCGGTTTGAGGTTCATTATAAACACAGGTAGGTCAAATTTGAACCTATTCACTTTCTGGAGTGAGTGAGTGATGTTGTGAAGGTATAAAACCTAGAGGTGCCAAGAAAGCTAGAAGCTAGAAATGGAGGAAAAAGAGACTGGATCCTGATGACATGTTTTGAATCCTTGGGTCCAACCACGTCTGAATCTGCTCCTTGGATTTCTCTATTATGTGAGTTAATTGATCCCCCTTTCACATCAGTCAGAATTTAAAAAAAATAATCTGTGTTATTTTCAGAACAATCTGTAACCACTTCTGCTCTGACAGGGTTAGATTAGTTGGTTTCTGTGGACAACCCCAGTTCCAGCCTGCTGGGTGTGACCCTGCTGGGTGTAAACACTACACTGTGTTTACAGTAATTGTAGCTACAGGAGCTCAAGTATATTCTAAAGATAGCACATAAAAAAATTATGGCAAAAGATGACAGGCCCAACTTTCCAGTTGTTTGGATTATTATAACTAACTTGGGAAATTGGATAGCACATTAAGAAAAACCTTAAATCCAAAGCTCCATTCTGTTTGTGACTCTAGATTTGCAATCTGTGTGATCTGAGGCAAGTTACTTAACCTAAGTTCCAATACTATGAAGATAAAGGCATTATAAATTGTTAATTGTTAAATACTAATGGTGGTATTATTACATTAATGTTAATGGTAGAATCCAGTTCATTCTGACATTTCTGTTTGGTTATCATTTCTCAGGTATAGAAAATAGTTCACATTTTTATCAGTCTTATGATAAAAATGTTACCAGTATAATAAAACCCAACATTAAAATGCATGAAGCATAACACCTACATTTCTGGGTATTTGTTCTGTCATAAATAAAGCTATATAGCTCCTTTTTTTGCCTATCACAGTCTTTAAAATCCTGAAAATACGATGCTGCTTTAAAGTTTCCTTAAGCTATTTTTTGGCTGGGATTTTGCAATGTTCCTGAGAACAAGATAAATCTATAAGGTCACATGACCTCAGAGGAAGACACATTTTTAAAAAAAGTAGAATCATGCATCTGGCCTACACAATGGCTGTGCTACCATATGCTTGGGGAACAATTAGTTGAAAGATCATCATGTGACATCATAAAATCCCAGAGAGAGAGCAGGACATTTATCAGAATAGCCTGGAGCCAGCCTGACTCCATGTCTGCTAAACTCACATCCAAGAAGCAAATCATATTTTGTTTACTCAATTGGAACCTGATGAGAGGACCAGATAGGAATTATTTTTTGTAACACTCTGTCTTTTTATATTTACTTGATTGGAGTGTCATTTCAAAGGAGCCAGAGATAATTAATTGCTGTGAGTGGGTGTACTGCAGATGATTGAAGCAAAAAAAAAAAAAAACCCAGCTGTATGAAACCAAGATCTGGAGAAGAAGGAATAAGTAGCTGTATCGGTCCCCTCAGTGACATTGGGAGTCCTCCTGGTGACCTTTCTTGGTGCACTGTGGACATGATGTAAATGATAAGTGACGTGAGTCACTGGCACTCGAGAACTGAGGCAGATCAGCTTGTGACAACATCAGCCTGGGCTTTGTGTTCTTAAAGCCTCACACACCAGTGAGCTGGTGAACACAGTCATTCAGATCCTTTTGGTTATGGCTTGCCTTTATCACTGAATAAGCTCAGTCTTCAAGGAATCAAATTTTATTTTTTTTAATTAATTAATTTTAATTGGAGGCTAATTACTTTACAATATTGTAGTGGTTTTTGCCATACATTGACATGAATCAGCCATGGGTGTACATGTGTTCCCCATCCTGAACCCCCCTCCCACCTCCCTCCCCATCCCATCCCTCAGGGTCATCCCAGTGCACCAGCCCGGAGCACCCTGTCTCATGCATCGAACCTGGACTGGCAATCTGTTTCACATATGGTAATATACATATACATCCATTTTCAAAAAACCTTTTTTGTACTGGGGTATAGCCAACTAACAAACAATGTGATAGTTTCAGGTGAACTGCAAAGGAACTCGGACTTACATATACATGTATCCATTTTCCCCTAAACTCCCCACCAGTCCTGGCTGCCACATAACATTGAGCAGAGTTCCATGTGCTATAAGGTAGATCCTTGTTGGTTATTCATTTTCTTTTTTTTTTATTTTTATTTTTCAAAAACAATTTTAGGAATCTTTACTTAAAAACAACCTTATCTTAAAATGGAGTAACTTTGGTTTTACGAGCAGCAAGCAAAGTACAGAAGCAAAAATGCATTACAGGAGCATTAAGTTCTACATTAGGTCACAGCGTCTAATCTGAAATCACACCCATAATATCATTTTTCAGGATATCTGGGAAATAGTTATTTCCCAGGATGTCTGAACCATAGCTACTCTATTTTGACTTTTAATTGTAAAAAAAAAAAATTTTTTTAAATAGCCAAAGCAGATTTCACCATTAATGACGTCAGTGTTTTTCTAGGTATGAGAAGATGCAAGAATTGGAACTCATAAAACCTTTTTCTGAAAAGATCTAACTATCTGACGGCCTGTTCTGCCAGTTTTTTTTTTTTTTTTCAGAGCACAGAGTGCCTCATTCCTGATTTTCACCCTGAACTTCTTTCAGGGGGTGTTGAAGGTCAGCAGCTTGCAATGGTCATGATGTAATCTTTGTAGAGGCAGCTGGCAAGTACCAACTTCCAGTCAGCAGGGTCCCTTCATAGCCACATATCTGACCATGTGACACCATTTCATGGCCATTGTGTCCTGCGGTTCTGGGAAGGCTCATTCCCAGGTCTAGGGAAGTGAAGGGCCACTCAGTGTGCTAAAATTGGACCAGGCCTTGCAAGTAGCAAAAGTCTCTGGACCACTGTCTTACTAGCATCCTGGTCCAGGAAAATATTTCCTCTTGTTGCTTTTTCCCATACCCAGAGTCACATTATAACAATTAGATGCTGGACCTGATTCGTATGATCATTTATAATGTTTTCTTGACTTCTTAGCCCTCTGCATATAAATCAAATGCTTTTCTACCATAGGCCTGATCCTATGCTAGTTTTAGAAATTAATCCAATTGTTGGGTATGTAGACATGTAAAAGCTCATTCTGCTTATACAAAAACTCTGTTAGACTTGTGCCATCCTAATGTCCTTAAACCATGGCAACAGTCTGCTTCTAAATTGGAAAATTAAAAACAATAGCTGGAAATCAGAGTCAGGGCTATGGGAAATCCAAGATGGCTGCTTGGCTTTTCCCAGCTCCCTGACAAACCTCATTTTTTATTTGATGGGTTAAAGCTGCCCTGGCTACAGGTCCTCCATAATGAAAAATCATGGAATATTAAGTTTTGTAAATTGTTAAATTAAGTTTCTAGTTTTGTTAATGTCTAGTGTTTACTAAGACTCACTGCTGAGACAGTTCCTTGTTATGTGATACTGCTAAAAGATTTAATTAAGTTATTAAAAAGGACACTCTAGGTTAGTTTCTAAGGCTTATCTCAGTAACCAATCTTCAGATAAAGGTCGGATGCTCTATAATGTACAACCAGGAGATTAACACCAGACTATAATCATTTAACGAATGAAGTCAGGTGACTTGGGGTATACCAGGCTTTATCTAATGAAAGTTCTTGACTTATAATTCTAATTTTACTAATAACTGCTGCTAAGTCGCTTCAGTCGTGTCCGACTCTGTGTGACCCCATAGACAGAAGCCCACCAGGCTCCCCTGTCCCTGGGATTCTCCAGGCAAGAACACTGGAGTGGGTTGCCATTTCCTTCTCCGTAACTGCTAGCTATGGCTATATTATTTTCTATGTCACTTGTTTCACTGAACCTATGATATAATGCTGAACTGACAGTTCCATATGAGGAATCAAGTTTTAAATAAATGATGCAACTGTATTTAAGTCACTCATCTGTACTCATCTGATGACTGCCAACTTGACCAACAAAACGTACTCCCAGAGCTGCTTACATTTGAAGGCAGTGCAAAACAAATTCTTGGACCAAGACTTCCAACTCAGCACTCTTCGTCTACATTTCCCATAGTGAGAGAATGAGGTTGGGAACTATAATCAAAAAATTAGCATTCGGTCCTCCCTTCTCCTAAGAGTAGTGATCCTGAAATCAATCCCCTGCAGATACCACAGGACAACAGTGATGTTATCTATATGTGAATGGACTCTCTAGATCTGTTTATTAGAATCAGCCAAGAAGCCAACATGAAAATCAGAGTTAAGACACCTATCTCAAGAAGAAAAACACTTTCTTCTAAATGTTTAGGATATTTATGCTCCTAACATAGGTAAATGGTTGACCTATGGTTGACCTACAATTTTCAACACCTATATCTGAAAGAAATATGGAAAATCAAAATTCAATCAAAATAAAAATAGTGAAAAAATGTAGAAATAGTGATGTCATCCAGTATTTGTAGAAAAATTAGTAAATCTTTCAATTAACTCTCCCCACATTTTAAACAGCAAAAAACATTCTGACCACAGTATATTATTCAATTTATTTATCTTCCTGAGAAGTTACACAATAAGTTTTCATTACTCAAGTTATATGAAAAAAAAGTGTGTGGGAGATTTGCTATAAAAAGATTTAGATTAAACCTTAAGAAAACAAATTTCTTGGCAATATAATCATTAGAATTTATGAGTTCTATATTTTATATAGCACATTTTCTTAACATGGAATATAGTGACACTGATGGAGATACCATTGATGTTTCTCATATAAATATTAAAATGAGGGAGGATGAGTTAAAAAGATTTTCTAAATGCTTTGGATTATCAGGACTTCTGTCATTTTTAAAGTTTTTATTGGAATGTACTTGCTTTACAATGTTGTGTTAATTTCTACTGTACCGCAAAGTGATTAAGCTACAGGTAAACATTATTTAACTTATATGCAGAGTACATCATGAGGAACACTGGGCTGGAAGAAGCACCAGCTGGAATCAAGATTGCCGGGAGAAATATCAATAACCTCAGATATGCAGATGACACCACCCTTATGGCAGAAAGTGAAGAGGAACTCAAAAGCCTCTTGATGAAAGTGAAAGAGGAGAGTGAAAAGGTTGGCTTGAAGCTCAACATTCAGAAAACGAAGATCATGGCATCTGGTCCCATCACTTCATGGGAAATAGATGGGGAAACAGTGGAAACAGTGTCAGACTTTATTTTGGGGGGCTCCAAAATCACTGCAGATGCTGATTGCAGCCATGAAATTAAAAGACGTTTACTCCTTGAAAGTTATGACCAACCTAGATAGCATATTAAAAAGCAGAGACATTACTTTGCCAACCAAGGTCCGTCTAGTCAAGGCTATGGTTTTTCCCGTGGTCATGTATGGATGTGAGAGTTGGACTGTGAAGAAAGCTGATCGCCAAAGAATTGATGCTTTTGAACTGTGGTGCTGGAGAAGACTCTTGAGAGTCCCCTGGACTGCAAGGAGATCCAACCAGTCCATTCTAGAGGAGATCAATCCTGGGTGTTCATTGGAAGGACTGATGCTAAAGCTGAAACTGCAAGACTTTAGCCACCTCACGCGACGAGCTGACTCACTGGAAAAGAGTCTGATGCTGGGAGGGATTGGGGGTGGGAGGAGACGGGGACGACAGAGAATGAGATGGCTGGATGGCATCACCGACTTGATGGACATGAGTTTGAGTGAACTCCGAGAGTTGGTGATGGACAGGGAGGCCTGGCATGCTGTGATTCATGGAGTCGGACACAACTGAGCGACTGAACTGAACTGAACTGAAACATATATGCCCTCTCTTTTGGATTTCCTTCCCATGTAGGCCACTATAAAGCATTGAACAGAGCTCCCTATGCTATACAGCAGGTTCTTATTATTTATATGTTTTATACATTACTATCATTTATAGGGTACTACCAAGTCAGTTGAGATGTCATCACCGACTCCATGGACATGAGTTTGAGTAAACTCTGGGAGTTGGTGATGATCAGGGAGGCCTGGTGTGCTGAAGTTCATAGGGTTGCAAAGAGTCGGACACAACTGAGCAACTGAACTGAATTGAACCAAGATGAAAGAGCTTCCCTGGTAGCTCAGCAGTGAAGAATCCACCAGCAGTGCAGGATGCACAGGAGACGAGAGTTCTATCCTTGGGTCGGGAAGATCCCCTGGAGAAGGAAATGGCAACCCACTGCAGTATTGTTGCCTGGGAAATCCCATGGACAGAGGAGCCTGGAGGGCTACAGTCTATGGGGTCACAGAATTGGGCACGACTTAGCAACTAAACAACAACCAAGAATGAAACGACCACGTGAGGCATCTCCTTCATTTAGACTAACACTGTCCTCAAACAGAATTGCTCAGAGAACATTTTAAGATCATGCCATCTGGTGTTCAGGAAGAGATGCTGCCCTAATTCACAGTTGGATCCATATGAGAATGTTTGGCTGTGTGGAAGGTGTCAGTGCATCAAATGTCACACCCTCTCCCCGTCCTATGTGGGTTGTGACAACCACCTTCATGCAGTGAATAATGAGAAGAGGAGATTGCTTATACCTGTAGGAGGGATGGCAGATACCTGCTTGTTCTGACAAAGTTCAATACAGGTTTCCTTCTATCTGGGAGTACTCAGGTTAGAAAGGACAGAAGAGAAACATGGAGCACAGTAGCACGGATGCAAATGCAATTTAGGCGTTTCACTCAAATGTGTAAATTGCCCATATTGATGAACTAAAGAGTTCTATTCAAGGAAGAATAGTAATAAACACTTGAGGTGTCCAACACAATTTTTTCTCACTGGCTTGATGAAGTTGCTGTGGCATGTGTCTGAGTCTGCTGTATTTTACCATATAAACAAAAAGTGATATCCTCTAAGTATTCTTTTAAATATCGAATCAATCAGAAAAAAAAAATGGAGAAAGAATAAAATGAATGATTCACTTTATTTCACTTATTTTCAAAGAATGCTATGCATATCCCCAGTGAATCATATTATCATTTGATGTGGAATGTTGAGAACACTGTTTTATTTCAATAATTTAATTTATAGATTTGAAACATGTATAGGAGCATTTCATACATATGGCTCAACTTCTCTTTAAAATAAGTCCAAACCCTGGTTAGGGAACTAGATCCCATATGCCACAACAAAGATCTGGTGCAGCCAAATAAATAATTTTTTTTAAAAAAAGTTTTAAGTAATAAAGTATTTCCTTTGTAATAGTAGAGGCAATATGAAAAAATGGTAATAATTGTGTTGCTATATGCATATGACTGTTTAGTGGAAACAAGCAAAGAAAGAAGAGCAGTACTGTACAGATTCTACATAAATTATTTTTACATGGGATTTGGACATAGATTTCCAGATTGTGAGTAACAGGAGCACAGCTAGAAGGAGAGCCCTTCAGATCTTTAACAAACTGCTCAAATCTCCTTTCATCATCTCTCCAGCAACCTGTAGAGAACTGATTCCCTGAGAATGACTTCACTACGACAGTATCCTCATTGGAAAACAATGTCAAGTACCTTTTCTCTATGTCAAATCACCCCGCTACTTCTTTCTAAGTAGGTGCAGATGAAATAGTATTCTCTGAATTCAATAGCTGACTTACCATGGCTGGTACATCAGTACCAGTAGGGGCTGGTTTGGATTGACAGAGCCTCTGTCAAGGCAGTGAAGGCCAGAGACATTTCTCTCTCCGAAGTGACTGCTGTGGCAGACGAGGTAAGAGATGCCATAGAACGCCTGAGGATAGTCTGCACTACAGTTATCCTTTCAGCTATAGATTATTAGGATTCCAAAACAGGAGATCTGCAATGAATTTGGAATTTTTCTCAATATCTGCTAACATCATAGAGTGTTTAAACATGTGATAGAGATGCTTCCTTTGGATCTGACACTTTAAAGTGAATTATAGAACGTTAGATTTGCCAGATCTCAAAAAACAGGTGTATCCAGAGTCTGGATTTGTGCTGAAGAGTGTCTCAAGTATGCTTCCAGACATATGCTGCTGCTAAGTCACTTCAGTCGTGTCCGACTCTGTGTGACCCCATAGATGGAAGCCCACCAGGCTCCCATGTCCCTGGGATTCTCCAGGCAAGAACACTGGAGTGGCTTGCCATTGCCTTCTCCGACATATAAAGCAGATTAAATTCCTTTTTGCAACTGAATAGCAAGCCACTCCAGTACTCTTGCCTAGAAAATCCCATGGATGGAGGAGCCGGGTAGGCTGCAGTCCGTGGGGTCGCTAAGGGTCGGACACAACTGAGCAAATTCACTTTCCCTTTTCACTTTCACACATTGGAGAAGGAAATGGCAACCCACTCCAGTGTTCTTGCCTGGAGAATCCCAGGGACATGGGAGCCTGGTGGGCTTCCATCTATGGGGTCACACAGAGTCGGACACGACTGAAGTGACGCAGCAGCAGCAGCAGCAGCCCTTCTAAACCAAAGACTTGTGGGTTTCCTCAAAGGCTCTCTTCATAGAAAAGAAAAAGCTGAGGAGTTCCGACCACATCGTCTGATAAAGGCTGCCAATCAAGAGAACACTAGTGAACTTCCTATTCCAAAAGTTAATGAGAGCATTTGCAAACTTCCTCTGTGCTGCTGCTGCTGCTGCTAAGTCATTTCAATCATGTCCGACTGTGTGTGACCCCATAGACGGAAGCCCACCAGGCTCCCCCATCCCTGGGATTCTCCGGGCAAGAACACTGGAGTGGGTTGCCATTTCCTTCTCCAATGTGTGAAAGTGAAAAGTGAAAGTGAAGTCGCTCAGTCGTGGCCGACCCTTAGCGACCCCACGGACTGCAGGCTACCAGGCTCCTCCATCCATGGGATTTTCTAGGCAACAGTACTGGAGTGGCTTGTCATTGCCTTCTCCGAAACTTCCTCTATACTTGCAGGTAATTAAGGAAACTTTGATAACTGATGTAGAAGTTATTAAAGAAATACAAAATGCAACTGCATATAAGAATTGTTATTTTGAGAATGAGAAACAGTAGAACTTCCGAAAAATTGAGGTTAAGGATTTCTAAGTTCAAGGATGAGCAAGTTTATACAGATATCCCTTCAGTGGACAAAACCTTGAGGACATTGCTTCTGTAACTTTTGTGCTTTTGAGGTGCTACACTCATCCTTTGGCAGAGGAAATTGGCCCTGTTTGTACAATGACATAACTTCTGGTTAACTCAGTAATTCTTAATTAGAAATCAGATACGCAGTATGGAAAGAATGCCTATTTAACCCAGGTCTTTTCTTTTGCTGAACTATACCTTTTAACAAATTAATATTAAATACAATGGCTGCTGCTGCTGTTGCTAAGTCGCTTCAGTCGTGGCCAACTCTGTGTGACCCCATAGATGGCAGCCTACCATGTTCCCCCGTCCCTGGGATTCTCCAGGCAAGAACACTGGAGTGGGTTGCCATTTCCTTCTCCATAATGGCTACTTATTTACTAATACCACAGGTTTAATTATTTTACTGATTTAATTGTTTAAAATAGAAATATGGGATAGGATTGCACTTTGGGTTAGAGATTATTTTAAAATAAACTTCATGATCACAAATTGCTCTTGGAGCAGGCCCATGAATTTTTAGGGCAAAGAAGGAATACTTTGTCTTCTGCTTACAGACACTAGCCCAGGCTAGGTCAGTAACAAACTAGGTGTAAGAGCATATGCTAATTGGATATTTGGGACAGTCTTTGACTAATCTCTAAATATTTATTGAATGTCTTCTGTGCACCCAGTAATTAGCACAAACCTTTCTCAGAGATGGCACACTCTTTCAACTGTCGTGCCTGGCTGCTTATGTGGAGAAATCTGTTAAAATCTTTTCTGAGTCTGAATCTCGTTTCAGCAGGAATAAATGTTTAGATATATTGACAGTGTCCTCTATCAGAGAATAGGGAAAATGATCACTTAGTTGCCATGAACTTGCTATTCTTGTTCTAGCTAAATCAGTGGTCTTCAGTCTTGGCTATACATTACCCTGGGAGCTTTGGAAATTACTAGTGCCTGATCTCCACCCTGAAAGATTGTGATTTGGTGTAACAAATGCCGCAGTATGTTAATATTTTTGTAAAGTTCCCCCAGTAACTCTGGTGTGAAACTAGAGAGATCTATCACTTCTAAAGTTCATACAGAGTTCAGAAAGTCTCAAGTCTCTTGGAATCAGACTGCTGGTGTATATCTTTTGTTGTGAAGCATAGTTGACTTAGAGTGTTAATTTCTGCTGTATAGCAAAGTGATTCTGTTATATATATATATATATATATATCTGAATCACTTTGCTATATATGTTCTTTTTCATATTATTTTCCATTACAGTCTATCACAGGGTATGAATATAGCTTCTTGTGCTATACAGTAGGACCTTGTTGTTTATCCATTCTATATATAATAATTTGCATCTGCTAATCCAAAACTCCCAGTTCATCCCCCCCACCCCCTCTTCCCCTTGAAAATCACAAGTCTCTGTGTCTGTGAGTCTATTTCATAAATAAGTTCATTTGTGTCATATTGTAGATTCCACACATAAGTGATATTATATGGTATAATATATTAATATATTTTTCTCTCTGAATTAACTTCCCTTAGTATGATAATCTCTTGGTTCATCTATGCTCCTGCAAATGACATTATTTCATTCTTTTTATTGGCTGAATAGTATTCCATTTTATGTATATATCATATCTTCTTTATCCATTCATCTGTTGATGGACATTCAGGTTATTTCCATATCTTGGGTATTGTAAATAGTGCTGCCATGAACATTTGAGTGCATAGATCTTTTTAAATTATAGTTTTCTCTGGATGTATGCCCAGGAGTGAGATTGCAGGATCATATGGCAACTCTACTATTATTTTTTGAGAAACTACATACAGTTTTCCATGGTGGCTATACCAATTTGCATTCTCACCAACAGTGTAGGAAGGTTCCCTTTTCTCCAGCATTTGCTGTTTGTAGACTCTTTAATGATGACCACTGGGATATGTCTTTTACATGGTCTTTCCGGTGATCTGGCCTTATTCCTTAACAGTCCTAGGAGACCACTGAAAGCTATTTTTTTGAACTTGGTAAATGGCATCTAACTCCTAACAATGTATTTGTCACTGAAAGTCTCTAAGAAGATATGTATTAGTTATCTGATGCTGTTTTCACATGTCATCAACTCTCTTTTAAATGATATGCAAAAAAGACTTATTAGTGATTTATATTTTATACACTTTATTAACCTAACTTATAAAACAACTGAGTTATAACTCGAAGTAATGATCATTTCAAAATGGTGGTGACACCTAAGTGCCTTTAAAGCAATCCACTTCCCTTAATACACTCATTTAGCATTTACTCAATCAACTTTATTCTTCTGGGAATGCCACATCTCCAAAATAACTTCCAGATTGTGTTAGGAAATTTTGAAGTGATTTTAAAATAGATTTTCTCACTTCATGTGAAAATGAAGTATTAAAATAGAAGAGGAGAAAGTCAGTTCCAAATAAAAGATGCTATGATTAGTCAATGGAACTGTGAAACCCTTTTCTAAGTCTCTGATTTACTCAGACAATAATGTTTACTATTATATAAACTCTCTCCCCATTCCCAATCCTTTACATTCATTGGAATATCTTGCAAAAAGTATTATGGAGAATAAGAAGATGCATCTCAGTCCTCAAAGATGCCCACAGTTGACATTGACTTTACACAAACCTACCATGGATATTTGCTACTCATGGCCCCTACTGCAGCCCAAACATACACTGAGTACCTGCTGTATGACCAGCTTTGTGCTTGCTGCTTGAGACAGAGAGCTCAATAAGACAAGGCTCCCATAGGTAGTTCATGATCTAGCCCTGAAAGTATCCCTGATAAATCTCCATTAAAAACAACAACAACAGGGGCTTCCCTGGTGCTCCAGTGGCTAAGAATCTGCCTTGCAATGCAAGGGACACCAGTTTGATCCCTGATCCAGGGAGAACCCACATGCTGAAGAGCCACTGAGCCCGTGAGCCACAGCTATGGGCCTGTGCACTAGAGCCCAGGAGCCGCAACTACTTAAGCCCACGCGACTTAGAGTCTGTGCTCTGCAATAAGAGAAACCACCACAATGTGAAGCCCATGCTGCACTTAGAGACCAGCCTCTGCTCACCACAACTAGAGGAAAGCCTGTGTGGCAATGAAGACCCAGCACATCCATAAATAAGTAAACAGCGGCAGCAAGAAGACACCTATGTAGCCTCAGTATTTGACCTATATATTTGAAGTTAATCAGATATGAGTATAAAGATATAATCAAACTGTTTGCATTGTTCGAGTTAAGAATATGTAACCAAGATGTGAAATGGAAATTAATTGGACAAAGAGGGATGCACTTGAATAATGATGGCAAAGCTTCTTCAGATATAGCCATCTAACACTAAAAATATATGTTATCTGATTGCCTCATGACCATAAAACATGTATTCACAAGAGGAGACCATATTCTGATGATTCATTATGTCACAACATTTTTTTAAAAAGTAGTTCTCCTTATTTTATTTGCAAGGAAATTGAATCTCAGGGGTGTTAGAGGCGTTATTGAAACCATGCTCTTTGGAGGTCCAGATTAGAAACTAGCCCATTTCTGAGGACTTGGTATGGGATCCTGCCTCATGCTGCCTCCACAGTGATGTGCACAGGGCACAGCAATTGTTATAAGCATTCTGGCAAGTGCAGCAGTCATCTTTTTTCTTTTTACTCCATTCCCCAGTTTCTGCAAAATATACATTCCATTTATTTGTTTAGTCACTAAGTTGTTTCCAACTCTTTACAACTCCATGGACTGCAGCACGCCAAATTTCCCTGCCCTTCACTATCTCCCAGAGTTTGCTCAAACTCATGTCCATTGAGTTGATGATGCCATCCAACCATCTCATCCTGTCCTCAATCTTTCCTAGCATCAAGATCTTTTCCAATGAATCGTCTCTTCACATCAGGTGGCCAAAATACTGGAGTTTCAGCTTCAGCATCAGTCCTTCCAGTGAATATTCAGAGTTGATTTCCATTAGGATTGACTGATTTGATCTCCTTGCAGTCCAATGGACTCTCAAGAGTCTTCTCCAACACCACAGTTTGAAAGCATCAATTCTTAGGCGCTCAGCCTTCTTTATGGTCCACTGACATCTGTACATATGACTAAAGACACAAAATTAAAAGATGCTTGCTTCTTGGAAGAAAAATGCACATTAAGAAGTGATATAAATGATCACTTTACTAATGATAAATTATCAGGAAAATAAGTATTCATCTCCAAATTTCCATAGGTTTGTGTGTTTTATCTAAACTGTTGATTTTGCCTAGACACTATTATATGTACTAATAAGGCAGGCAATTGTTACCAGAAGTTGACTGACTGATAGCTTAGGAGATAATCAAGTTTCTTTCATTCTGAATTACTCATATTAAATGGCCATTTATTCTAACATTCTGAATACCAACCATGTCAAAGTATACTGAACACCATGAATCTTTTATTAGTACATTTTTTCTTCTTAAACCCAAACTTCTGATATTTTTAGAACCAGATGAGGAACGGTTTGCTCTTATAATTTCCCTAGAGACTGAAATATAACAATAACATATGCCACAATAGATTATATAGATACAAGTGGTTTTTATTTTTTTTGTAGGGTTAAATATTTAACAAAACAGGAGAGTTTATCCTAGAATTTGCTGATCACTTACACATAAAAAGGGGCTTCTAGTACATAAACTTAATAACAGGTGGCTCTAGTGGTAAAGAATCTGCCTGCCAATGCAGGAGATGCAAGAGAGTAGAGTTCAATCCCTGGATCAGTAAGATCCCCTGAAAAAGAAAATGGCAACCCACTCCAGTATTCTTGCCTGGAAAATCCCATGGACAGAGGAGCGTGGCAGCCTACAGTCCAGGGGGTCGCAAAGAGCAGAACACGGCTGAGCTACTGACCACACACATTACATAAATATTATTGCCAGTCATCAGTTCAGTTCAGTTCAATTCATACGCTCAGTCGTGTCCGACTGTTTGCGACCCCATGAATCGCTGCATGCCAGGCCTCTCTGTCCATCACCAACTCCCGGAGTTTACCCAAACTCATGTCCATCGAGTCGGTGATGCCATCCAGCCATCTCATTCTCTGTCATCCCCTTCTCCTCCTGCCCTCAATCCCACCCAGCATCAGGGTCTTTTCCAATGAGTCAACTCTTCGCATGAGGTGGCCAAAGTATTGGAGTTTCAGCTTCAGCATCAGTTCTTCCAATGAACACCCAGGATTGATCTCCTTTAGAATGGACTGGTTGGATCTCCTTGCAGTCCAAGGGACTCTCAAGAGTCTTCTCCAACACCACAGTTCGAAAGCATCAATTCTTCAGCACTTAGCTTTCTTCACAGTCCAACTCTCACATCCATACATGACCACTGGAAAAACCACAGCCTTGACTAGACGGACCTTTGTTGGCAAAGTAATGTCTCTGCTTTTTAATATGCTATCTAGGTTGGTCATAACTTTCCTTCCCGAGCCTTAAATATAGTTCAGTTCAGTTCAGTTCAGTTGCTCAGTCATGTCCATCTCTTTGCGACCCCATGAACCACAAAACGCCAGGCCTCCCTGTCCATCACCAACTCCCGGAGTTCACTCAAACTCATGTCCATCGAGTCGGTGATGCCATCCAGCCATCTCATTCTCTGTCGTCCCCGTCTCCTCCCACCCCAATCCCTCCCAGCATCAGAGTCTTTTCCAGTGAGTCAACTCGTCGCATGAGGTGGCCAAAGTATTGCAGTTTCAGCTTTAGCATCAGTCCTTCCAATGAACACCCAGGATTGATCTCCTTTAGAATGGACTGGTTGGATCTCCTTGCAGTCCAAGGGACTCTCAAGAGTCTTCTCCAGCACCACAGTTCAAAAGCATCAATTCTTCGGCGATCAGCTTTCTTCACAGTCCAACTCTCACATCCATACATGAACACAGGGAAAACCATAGCCTTGACTAGACGGACCTTGGTTGGCAAAGTAATGTCTCTGCTTTTTAATATGCTATCTAGGCTGGTCATAACTTTCCTTCCAAGGAGTAAGCGTCTTTTAATTTCATGGCTGCAGTCAGCATCTGCAGTGATTTTGGAGCCCAAAAAAATAAAGTCTGACACTGTTTCCACTGTTTCCCCATCTATTTCCCAGGAAGTGATGGGACCAGATGCCATGATCTTCATTTTCTGAATGTTGAGCTTCAAGCCAACCTTTTCACTCTCCTCTTTCACTTTCATCAAGAGGCCTTTGTGTTCCTCTTCACTTTCTGCCATAAGGGTGGTGTCATCTGCATATCTGAGGTTATTGATATTTCTCCCAGCAATCTTGATTCCAGCTTGTGCTTCTTCCAGCCCAGCGTTCCTCATGATGTACTCTGCATATAAGTTAAATAAGCAGAGTGACAAGATACAACCTTGACGTACTCCTTTAAATATAGTAGAGAGCACAGAGAAGGTATCCAGTCTTCAAATGTTGCCATTTATTTAGTTTGGATTGTCAAAATCTAGAAATGCGTTACTTTACAAGTCAGCAGCAAACAATGTAAAAGGCCACTGGCACCTCCCTGCTAGTTCTGAGAAGAAACACAAAAAGAGAGAAAATGGTGCTCCTTTTTAGAGTTACTAATAACCAAGTAAGCGAAAGGCAGGGACAACTAACATTGACATTTTCAGATTTCTGATCACTGGTGAGAAACAATCCACAGTCCCTAAGGAGAAGACAGATGAGTTACCTCACTACATATGTATCTGTGACAAAATGAAGACAAAGTGACAATCCTTGTCTTCATTCTGATCTTAGAGGACATGATTTTTTGAAGCATTAAGTTATTTAAAATGGTAATTTTCAATGAACTATATAAATATTTCACCCACTCTAAAATGCTGTCTAGAAACCACGGGTATATTCTAATTATTTTAAATTCAGAATCCAATAGTGCAAAAATAGAAGTCCTTTATTACCCACATTATCAAGGTTATTAGTATGATCCATTCTGCCATCAATCTGGATTTAAAGAATTATGTAAGGTCATTTTTTATCTTGTTAACCGTAATCTCTCATTTTAAAATGCTATTTGGCTTTTCTTATCAGCTATATTAGATAATGTTGTGACTTTAGGAACCACAGAGTCTGGCAAATATCTGGTCTATTGAGGATGGTTAATAGACCCTGAATGAATGAGTAAATAAAGGAATAAGGATGGAATAAATAAATTCTAAATCATTTGAATTAAATGGATGGAATTACTTTAGCCATCCAATTTTATCTATATTGACAGTAAATAAAAGTATAAAACCTTTTAAAAAGTAATATTAATATAGTTTGTTTTTAATTTAAAGTTTTTCTTTAGATATTTAGTGAGAATCAAGTTTTGGGAGTGAAAGAGTGCTGATTGTTTTCCCCCAATTTTGCACTAAATTTAGGATTATACGAATGTGATGTTTATATATTACAATGTATGTGCATAGTCGTCGTCATCAATCAGTTGCTCAGTCGTGTCTGACTCTTTGCAACCCCATGGACTGTAGCCCACCAGGCTCCTCTATCCATGAGATTCTCCAGACAAGAATATTAGAATGGTTGCCATTTCCTTCTCATGTACACAGTATGCTTCTATAAATATATAATATGTATATATAAGTATAAATATGCACATGTCATATATTATATTATTATATGTGATATATATTATGTTATATATGTTGCAGACATATAATATGCATATACGTAGTGTACTGACTCAATGCTTTCAAGTGCTTTTTGGAGAAGCAACAGTTTCTCTGTATTACTTAATGTCTATTTAGTCCAAAATTTTAAATGAATCTTTCATAAAATCAATAAATTGAGTGAATTGTTCTAAACTACTTATCCAAGTATGGAAAAAAATACTTGTTAAATGGAATTTGAACAATTAAATAGAAGTTTGGCAGAACTTCCCTGGTGGTATAGTGGCTAAATAAGAGAAGTTTGCTTTGGTTTGAATGTCACCTCCCCACTCTCCACTTTAGACTTAGAAAGATAAAGATGAACAAAATACTAGCTCTTGGTAAGTACTAGGGCTTTTCTATGTCCTTCCTGGATTATGTGTAAAATGACACCATATATCATACTTAAACAAATGCAGTGCTAGATGGAAATGCAGTTCAAAATCTCCTAGGCTCCCTCAAGATCAAAGAGGCAACCAAGCGACATGTATAGTCACAACCCAGGATACACGTGACATTGAAAATATAGCTAAAGATTGCTCAATGAAAATCAGCCTGAAATTTTCTGCAAACACAAAATTATTATTTTTGAAGATGGTACTATTTAGTAAGAATAATCGGAAGGAAGTTGCTACAGTTCAAAAAATTAAGAGTTTTAATTTAGCTGTGGTTGAATTAGTGAAAAAACAGTTCTTTAATTTATTAGTGTAGGAGGAATGCTAATTCTCAAAATGAAAATGGAACTCTACCCCATTCTGTGTACCATAATAATTATGTATAATATGATTATTAAAAATTCTTAGTCTACATGGTAATTATGTGATCTTTAGTCTGCTTATTATAGGGCCAAAATTAATGACTACATACCTTAATCCTCAATTATGAAGCTATTTTATGTATAGCAGAACATAGGAGTAGAAGAAGGTGGCTACCATAGAATTGGGTAGCAAGAAAAAGTGACAATTTTAATTTAAGAACAGCAGAAAACACTCCCTATTTCCAGATGACATAATTACCATAAAATGCCTAGAAATAAATCTGACAAAAAGACATTTCACAATTGCTTTACTGAAAACCATAGAACATTGCTAAAAGAAATTTTAAAACTCTGGTGGCTCAGAAGGTAGAGTCTTCCTGCAATGCAGAAGAACTGAGTTACATCCCTGTGTCAGGAAGATCCCCTGGAGAAGGAAATGGCAACCCACTTTAGTATTCTTGCCTGGAGACTTCCATGGATGGAGAAGTCTGGTGGGCTACAGTCCATGGGGTCACAAAGAGTTGGACACAACTGAGCAACTAATACTTAATAATACAGTAAGTTCATGGATTAATATACAGATGTCTTATAAAACTGACCCATGGATTCAATATAATGCCAGTTAAAATTCTAGAACTTTTTGTTTTTAAAGAAAATGGTAAAATAATATTAAAATTTGAATATAACGGAAGTTACTTAAAATATGAAATAGAAAAGAATAAGTATGGAGGATTATATGTGATTTAAGATTTATTTTAAGTCAAGTGTAACTAAGACAATTTAGTAATGTGGAAATATAGATCAGTGGAAAATAATTGAACCCTGAAACAGACCCATACATATATATATCTCAATAGATTTTTGGCAAATGTGCCAAGGCAACTTAATAAAGAAACAAAATTTTTAAACAGATTGTGTTGGATCAACTGAATGTACATACATTTAAAAACAATGAACATTGACCTTTGCCTCACAAAATGAAAAATTTCAAATCAAAATGGATCATAGCCCAGTGGATCAACCAATGGATCATAGAGTTTAAATGTTAAATCTAAAACAATAAAAAGATTGTTTTTTTTTAGAATTTGCAGTCTTAGAGTTTGCAAGGTTATCTTCCATTTAGAAAACATTTAAAAATCTAGAAAAGAGTTTTTAAAAAGAAATTGGACTTCATTAAAATTTAAAGTGTTGTCTTTCAAAAAACATCATTTAGGAAACAAGACATGCCACAGCTTGGAAGAAAATACTCACAACACATATAGCAGCTAAAGGAGTTAAGATACATAAAACATTCTTTTAACTAAAAAATAAGACAAATCCTTGAGACTTTCCTCCAGTTCTTAGCAAAGTTATAGCATCAAGTTGACAAATTTAAATGAGAAATCACATCTGAGGTTCATTTCTAAGTTCATATTCACAATTTGGATTTGATTTGTTGAAAATGTCCTTTAAAATACGCAGTATCAGATTTTAGTTCATTGGCCATGGGAGATTTACTAAAAAGCAGTGACTTCACTAGTGTATATATTTCTTAAAAAAAATAATAAGATCAAATATGTACTGAGGACATACCATATTCTAGGATCAGCATTATATCTCTTAATGTTTATAATAACCTTATTACTGTTAATTTTATCTCATTATAAATGTCTAACATCAGAGTGATAATAAGTTGGCTGGGGCAAATTTCAACTCTAGAAGCTAAACATTTCTAAACATTACAATATAATTTCAGAAAATGTACTTTTAACTCTGCAAAGTGAAAGTTTCAGCTGCTCAGTTGTGTCTGACTCTCTGCAATCCCATGGACTATAGCCTGCCAGGCTCTGTTTGTGGAATTCTCCAGGCAAGAATACTGGAGTGGGTAGCCACTCCCTTCGCCAGGGAATCTTCCTGACCCAGGGACTAAACCCAGGTCTCCTGCATTTCAGGCAGATTCTTTACCATCTGAATGACCAGGGAAGCCAAAAGAGGTGTATATTTATATGTATCAGCTAGGTCATGTGAGCAGAGACCTTAAACATAGTGACTTAAATATGAAAGTGTATATTTCCTCTTGGTACAGATAGGCCTTCAAAGGCTAGAATGGCAGCTGCGTGCATTTATTAAGGATCTAGGCTTCTATTCTTTTAATCTTCTACTCTACTAGAATCTTGGGTCCTCGACTTCTGTCATCAGAATCTCTTTATGTGTATCATTTATTTTTTAGATTCCACATATAAGCTATATCATATTATATTTGTCTCTTTCCAACTTAGTTCAATTAGAATGATAATGTCCAGGTCCATCCAGGTTGCTGCAACAGAATTACTTCCTCCTTTTTTGTGGCTGAGTAATATTCTATCATGGGCTTCCCAGGTGGTGCTATTGGTAAAGAACCCTCCTGCCAGTGCGGGAGACATAAGACATGTGAGTCCGATCTCTGGGGCAGGAAGATCACCTGGAGGAGGGCACGACAATATTCTTGCCTGGAGAATCCCATAGACACAGGAGCCTGGTGGGCTACAGTCTATGGGGTTGCAAAGAGTCGGACACAACTGAAGCAACTGAGCATGTGCGTGTGCATGTGAATATTCTATTGTATTTACGTACCACATCTTCTGTACCCATTCATCTGCCAATGGACATTTAGTTGCTTCCATGTCTTGGCTAGTGTAAACAATGCTGCAGTGAACACTGGATCTGTGTATTCTTTTGAACCATGTTTTTCTCCAGATATATGCCCAGGATTAGGATTGCTGGATTATATGGTAGCTCTATATTCATTTTTTAAGGAAAATCCATATATTCTCCATAGTGACTGCAACAATTAACATTCCCACCAATAGTGTAAGAGGGTTCCCTTTTCTCCACACCCTTTCCACCATTTATTGTTTGTAGATTTTGTGCTGGCTATTCTGACTGGTGTGAGGTGATACCATGTCATTTTGACTTGCATTTCTCTAATAATTGAGAAATATGTTGCGCATATTTCCATGTGACTGTTAGCCATCTATATGTCTTTTCTGGAGACATGTCAATTTAGGTCTTCTGCCCATTGTTTTTGTTGAGTCATTTGTTATTTTGTTTGATATTGAACCAAATGAGCTGTTTATAAAATGAATTTATTGACAAAACTTAAACAGACGCATGGACTTAGAGAATAAATGTATGATTACCAAAGGGGAAAGGTGGGGAGAGGAGAGACAGATTGGGAGTTTGTTATCGATGTGTACACACTACTGTAGTAAAATAGACAACCAAAAGAACCTACTATATAGCGCAAGAAACTCTGATCAATATTCTGTAATAACCTAAATGGAAAAGAATTTGAAAAATAACAGATACATGTATATATGTATAACTGAATCACTTCGCTGTACATCTGAAACTAACACAAGGTTGTTAATCAACAGTATTCCAATACTAAATAAAGATTTTTTTTAAATAGATCAATTAAAAAAAAGAAGATCTCTTCATGGTCCAACCTCCAGCTCCTCAATCTCTAGATATCAGGTCTGCAGAGAGGGAGAAGAATGAAAGAAAAGGAAAAAAATTTACTCTTTCTAAAGAATCTTCCCAGAAGCAGTTTAATGCATATACTTTTGCTTGTGTCTAATTGAACAAAACTTAATGAAATGATCATGTCACTCGGGAGGCTAGAAAATACAGTGTTTCAGGTGGACAAATTTTCATTAAGAAATAAGAGGAAACCAGATTGAGAAAAGTGGAGAACCCCTGTTATATAATTAGTCCCTGAAGCACATGGACTCAGATATACACACTTGTTTCAAAAATAAGTTCATAATACTCTGTAATGTCTTGTTCTTGCTTTGGGCACAGTTTTTGTCAACTGCGCCCATGAAACTATACATTATTGCCTTGAAATAGTAGGTTTTTAAATAAAAAGCAAAAGCATAGCGTTTGGGGGAAAAGAGAAAATAAACAGAACCTGCATTGCTTTTATTCTCTTATTCTATGGGACCACCTGAAGTTTTATTTTTGTTTAAAATATGAAATTTTTTATAAAATTTTCATGAATTTCTGACAAGATGCTATCTTTATGTCTAAGTGTTTTCTCATTAGCCTATCTGTGCTTTATGTGAAAAACTCTTCAAAATAAAAATTTATTAAAAAGTATGCTTTGCTCAACCATCAGTAAAGATAGAACCACAAATCCAGCTCTATTGTCTATTGAACATAAATAAGAAAAGATCATTTTTTATTAAATCATTGACACGTTTGCAGAAGTTAATTTTCAAAAGCTGAAATTGTATTATTCTTCAGTGCAAACTAATATGACATATAAGATTTTCTCTTTTTAAAGATATATTCCAATGAAATCAAAGGGTATTAGTCCTTCAGTTGTCTTTCTTTTCTCTTTTGTTGTTCCTATAATTATTTTTGTAACCATCATTGTTGAGTAAGTTCAAATAACATTTTCATCGTCTGAAGTTTTTAAGTCAATACTCAGAAGTGGCCACAGGCCTGGAAAAGTTCAGTTTTTATTCCAATCCTAAAGAAAGGCAATGCTAAAGAGTGTTCACGCACAATTGCACTCATTTCACACGTTAGCAAAGTAATGCTCAAACTTCTCTTTCTCCAAGCCAGGCTTCAACAGTATGTGAACCAGGAACTTCCAGATGTTTAAGCCGGATTTAGAAAAGGCAGAGGAACTGGAGATCAAATTGCCAGCATCCACTGGATCATAGAAAACTCAAGAGAATTACAGAAAAACATCTATTTCTGCTTCATTGACTATGCTAAATTCTTTGACTGTGTGGGTCACAACACAAAGGAATTTTAAGGAAAATTCTTTAAGAGTTGGAAATACAAGGCCACCTTACCTGTCTCCTGCAAAAATTGTATGCAGGTCAAGAAGCAAAAGTTAGAACTGGACATGGAACAATGAGCTGGTTCCAAATTGGGAAAGGAGTACATCAAGGCTGTATTTTGTTGCCCTGCTTATTTAACTTATATACAGAGTACATCATGCGAAATGCCCTGCTGGGTGAAGCCCAAGACAGAAGCAAGATTGCCGGGAGAAATACAAAAAACTTCAGATATGCAGATGACACCACTCTTATGGCAGAAAGCAAAGAGGAACTAAAGAGCCTCTTGATGAAGGTGAAAGAGGCACATGAGAAAGCTGGCTTAAAACTCAGCATTCAAACAGAGAAGATCATGGCATCTGGTCACATCACTTCTTGGCAAATAGATAGGGAAACAATGGAAACAGTGACAAATTTTATTTTCTTGGGCTCCAAAATCACTGCAGATATTGACTGCGGTCATGAAATTAAAACATCCCTGCTCCTTGGAAGAAAAGCAATGACAAGTCTAGACAGCATATTAAAAAGCAGAGACATTACTTTGCCGACAATGGTCTGTATAGTCAAAGCTATGGTTTTTCCAGTAGTCATGTATGGATGTGAGAGTTGGACCATAAAGAAGGTTGAATGCTGAAGAATTGGCACTTTTGAACTGTGGCGCTGGAGAAGACTCTTGAGAGTCCCTTGGACTTCAAGGAGATCAAATCAGTCAGTCCTAAAGAAAATCAACCCTGAATATTCGTTTGAAGGACTGATTCTGAAGCTGAAGCTCCAATACTTTGGCGACCTGATGTGAAGTGTTGACTCATTAAGAAAAACCCTGATGCTGGGAAAGATAGAAGGCAGGAGGAGAAGTGGATGACAGAGAACAAGATGACTGGATAGCATCACTGACTGAACGGACATGAGTCTGAGCAAACTCCGGGAGATGGTGAAGGACAGGGTAGCCTGCTGTGCTGCAGTCCATGGGGTTGCAAAGACTTGAACACAACTGAGTGGCTGAACAGCAACAATTATTTGTTTCACTTAAGGTCATTTTCTTCTCCTAGAGAAGAGAAGGAATGTTAAGAATGATCTGTTCTGTTTGTCAAATTTGTTAAGTACATCACTGATATGTACAGAGTGTGGTATCTTCATTTCCTTTAATGTAAAAAAAAAAAAAAATAGGCTATTCTCTTCCTTCCTTGGCAAAAACACAGTGGTTATAAGGGAAAATGAATTAGCTTAATTCTTAGTTTTGTCATTGAATATGTAATCTCTGGGAATCCACTTAATCTTGTTGATCCTTTATTTATTCATAATTAAAATTAGTATAATACCCCTTACTGAGCAGGGTGATAAAAATTGTAATCAATGCCATCAGAAAAGACTGAAATCCTCAGAGAAGCTACAGAAAGAACAATGCATTCATAACCTTTATATTCATCTATCCCAACCTCCTGTGTTTCCCTTCAAACATTATTCTGACAAGTTCTCTAACATTGATAATTTGACAAAAAATTAAACAATTTATATAGGACATACAAAAAGCATTAGTTCTCCAACTTGCTGCATCAGCTCCATATTCTATTCCGTCCACCACAATTGTAAAATAGCCTGACTCACTTGAGTGCCCTCACAAGAAGAGAATAAAAATTTTTTTAAATCTGGGTCTCTCGCTTTCTGAGATGGCCCACACTCTGACTGTGGAGTGTGTATCTCCCTGAATAAACTTTCTTTTTTACTGTGGCCCAGTCCTGAATTCTTTCCTCCATGAAGCCAATAACCCACACTTGGCTGCTGTCCCAGGGACTCGCCTGAGACCTGGGACATGAGCATCCTCTTGTGTCCCACTTACTTTCCTGCGACCCTGTCCTTTCTTTCTTGACTCCCCACCTCTACCTGTAAGGCATAACTTTGCTGTTTCTCCAGTTAAAAAAATAATCAAATATGTTCTGCTAGATGTGGAATCTAGGGGAAAAAAATGAAACAAACCTTTGTATTTGTAGGAACAAAGCAAATTGCTGGTTGCCAGAAGCTGAGGTGGAAAAAAACAAAAAAAATCTGGAGACCATGACATAAGTAGGCTAGTGAAAGGAAGCAGTGCTGGTAGATGTAGACAGAGGTAAGGTGCATAGCTTGCTTGTCTTTGCTTTGGTTTTTTGTTTTGGATTAGGTCTTGTGTGAGATGGTGTGGTCCTGGTATGTCTGTAGTTGCTGCTTGCTCTTCTCTTCCTAATTGTGATGGAGATAGTAGCACCTTTGGAAGGCCAGTTATGTGGGTCTGTTCAATGAGCTATTTCAGGAGGTCTTGCCTACAGTTTATTCCACTTGCCTTTCTAAGCTTGTCAGTATCTAAATCCCCATTTCAAAAAATATTTCTGTTGAAAGTAGCAGAAGTGGATTCTGTTAGATGCAACTAAATATGATAGTCAACAAATGCAAGCATTGAGGGAGTGAGAGTGAAGTCGCTCAGTCGTATCTGACTCTTAGTGACCCCATGGACTGCAGCCTACCAGGCTCCTCTACCCATGGGATTTTCCAGGCAAGAGTACTGGAGTGGGTTGCCAACAAATGCAAGCGTTAGTAGCTGTTACTCCTATTATTACTACTATCGATTTACCGAAAGGCAGATTTTAGCTTTAAATGAGGAAGACATTTCAAACAAATTAAAATGCAATGGGCTACATATGGAAATTGTGAGTTAACCCCCTCCAGAGGTTTCAAATCCATAGAGGCATAAATATATATGAAAGAGATTCCCTATAAGGTAAGACGACTTTTCTGTGACCTCTCCTGAAATTGTTTCCAGGGCTGAGATTTAGTAATTCTATTTTTATAAGGTGCCTCTAGTGAAGCCCACAGGAGCTGTGAGGGGTGTGAATCATTTTATTCAAAGAGACAGAAAGAGTGAAAATGAATCCCTTCTCCTTGCACTTCCAACCTATTATAACACTTGCTGATGAGGTATCTCAAGCTGCAGTTAGCAGATAGCACATCACCAGGCATGATGCCTGTTAGAGACGCTGGAAAAATTACTTTTTAACACTAACATACTGTCATATCTCCATCAGAATTTGGGTTAGTTCTACTCTATAAAATTATTTGGCTTAAACACAATCACAAATACTGTTTGTTTTAAATTATCATAATACATTGCACAGAAAGAAATTATGAGGAAATGGATTTAACTCATTTTTATAAAAATTAATAGATGTAGTTATTTATAGAGTAAACTTAATTGGGCATGATCATTACATTAGAGTTAAAATTGTGGGAAAGCACTAAAGGAAAAATACTCTCAAAATAATAAAATTCACATTGACCAGAATATCCTCCATTAACTGGAATTTCATCTCAAATTACTGTGTTGTATTAAGTAATCATTACACAAATAGATCAGTTATATGTTAGTTCCTGACAACCAGTTTAAATCTCCAAGATCTCTCAAAATTTGCCATTTATAGATACTTGACATATATTAAAAATGACCAGAAAGACTGTCTAAGCATACATTGAGCCCATAATGTTTAAATAAGGATAAAGGGCTCACTACATCATATTTACTAACAAGTTGAAACAAGGGATGACTGCTCTCTAATATTGTGATTTTTCAGCAGAATATTCCATTCCCTGACCACTTGTAACCATGTTTTGTTGAAGTTTACATGGGTGCTAGTCTCCACAGCTTACATCTATGGCAGTAAGACCACCCAAACTGTCTGCTTTGCTGGAAAGACATGACCTTGGACACTTTAGTTGTACAAATTCTCTTCTGGACTCTCTTCTCTTCTCTCTCTTCAGAATTTTCCATGCAGCTCCCACCTCTTCTTTTCAGTATCTCCAAAGACAGCTCATGCCCAATCCCAATATCCAAAATCCCAATTAGTCTGCCAAGAATCAGATACATGTTTCCTCCTGCCCTAAAGATTGGACTGTCCTGTTAGAATCACCACATCCCGGAGTGAAATGGATCATTTTCTCTTTACCACATTACCCTTACTTTCCTGTCTGCTAATGGCACCATTGTTCAATAATTGACACCAGCAAAGTGCTTGGAATTTTCCTGACGTGTGGCACTTAAAAAATGGTAACTCTTTATTAATGTCTTTATCTGAGCCTCAGATGTCCAGTCTTTAAGTCTTTCTGTCATTTGGCTCCTGGTTCTTCTTGAACCATTGGTGGCCAAGTATTTTGGATTCTACTTTTGCTGCTGCTAAGTCACTTCAGTCGTGTCCAACTCTGTGTGACCCCATAGACAGAAGCCCACCAGGCTCCCCCGTCCCTGGGATTCTCCCGGCAAGAACACTGGAGTGGGTTGCCATTTCCTTCTCCAATGTGTGAAAGTGAAAAGTGGAAGTGAACTCGCTCAGTCGTGTCTGACCCTTAGCGACCCCACGGACTGCAGCCTACCAGGCTCCTCCATCCATGGGATTTTCTAGGCAAGAGTACTGGATTGGCTTGCCAGTGCCTTCTTCTTGGATTCTACTTTTATATATCAATTATTTAGTTGTTTCTTATCCCCAGTTTTCTTGTACTCCTGGGTTACAGTCATAATATCTTTTACTATTAAAAAGCAATCATAAAATCAATACACGAATGATGTTGTTATTCAGTTGCCAAGTCGTGTCTGACTGTTTGCAACCCTGTGGA
The DNA here is from genome assembly GCF_049115385.1 of Moschus berezovskii. Taxonomy (NCBI): domain Eukaryota; kingdom Metazoa; phylum Chordata; class Mammalia; order Artiodactyla; family Moschidae; genus Moschus; species Moschus berezovskii. Next base: position 40,856,282 of record NC_142483.1, on the reverse strand, counting down.
CTGCAACATGCCAGGCCTAATAGTAGCATCTAGCAATTATATATATATATATATATATACATATATGTAATATGTATATACATATATATTAATATATGATACTATGTCTAGCACTTGGTGCTCAGTTACGTGTAATAAATACAATTAAAGTGGTAGAACCAACTATAGGCTTATTTTATTCACGTGACAAAAAGTTTGGAGATCAATTTAGCTAGGCAAGAAAGTCCTCAAAGATCTGGGTTCTCTCTGCACCATCATCTTTAAAATGTGAATTTTCTACTCACACAGAAGAGAAAACTTTTCAAGGTCCAGGCATCATGTTGGCCATAAAGAAAAAGGAGGGGGAAAGGAGAAACATATATGCCAACTGAGTCCTTTTTATTTGAAAAAAATATTTATTTTTATCTATTTATTTTATTTGACTGCTCTGGGTCTCAGTTGTGGCATGCAGAATTGTTGATCTTCACTGAGACCTGCTGTGGGTTCTTTCGTTGCTATACCAACTGAATTTGTTGTTGACTCTTTCTCACCTATCAGCAAATCAATATTTTCCCCAGAAATCATGTTCAGTCGTCAGTCAAAATTCTTTGGCCATAACTATATCAAGTGGTCATCCCTATATTCAGGGAAGCAAAAAGATGAAATAGTCTGAGAAAATGGCCACATTCCCCACATCCCCATAAGTGGTTCTAATAGAAAGGCAAAACTGCAGAATTGATACTGGCTGGCCAACAAATAGAGTCTGCCACACTGTTAACTCATTTAATCCTCAAAACCATGCTCTTAGGTGGACACTCATATCCCCATTTCAGAGGAATAGATGAAGGGTTAGAAAATTAAGCAACTTCTCTGCAGCAAGCAAATATATCAAATAGGTACTATTGTATTCCCATTTTACAGATGAGGAAGTTGAGTATTAAAAAATTTCAGATTTAAATTTTCTGGATAATTTAAGTTGCCCAATAATCAGGATTCAATTCTGGTATATTTGACTTATATAGTCACAGTTATTCTAGCCGTAATACCTGAGCAAAGATCTTCTTGTCCCTGCTCTGTCTCTTCCTAAGTTCTGCAGGTAGATAAATCCTTCTAAAGCATCGTTTTAATTGTGTCTTCAGTCAGCTCAATCTACTGTTAGTCTTTCCACAGATGCTTTTTGGGTTGCTTACAACCCTAGTCTCATCAATGTCCACTGTGCTGTGCTGTTCTGTGATTAGTCGCTCAGTCGTGTCTGACTCTTTGTGACCCCATGGACTGTAGCCCTCCAGGCTCCTCTGTCCATGGGGATTCTCCAGGCAAGAATACTGGAGTGGGATGCCATGCTTTCCTCCAGGACCAAGGTTCAATACCCCTCCATATAGCAAGATTATACATCCCTACCTTTTCAATTATGTCTTGACTATTTGATTTTAATGACTAATAAAATTTAACAGAATTTGTAAGTATCACTTCTAGATAGAAACTTTAACAGTGAAAATCTGCTTCACTATGTTCTTTCTTCCCTCCTTCACGACAACAAGAAATATTGAGTAGGGAATTCCATCATTTTGGGACCCAGTGTGAAAATGGTGTGTACCAGATTTACACCTAAACCACAGTGTACATGAAGTGCAAGTGAGAAATAAGCATTTATTGCTATGAGTCACTGAGATTAGGTTCATTTGTTACTGAAGCAATCTTCAATATGGTGTCCTGACAGATACACAATACTCTGAGCTGGATGAAAGTTTACAGACTGACTGATTACCTGTCACCCCTAAGATTTCTAAACACACTGCCTCAGTTATTCCTAAATCATTTGTAATTTCCTAGTTTCCTTGCAGACTTTATCCCCATTTGCAACCCATCTGATTTCTGATGATGTACCTCAGGCATGATGACATGTAATCCACCTTCAAATACTCATCCTAAGATATCATGTTGTATGATTTTTGTAAATAGGTTTTCTTTACCTTGTTAAATTTTGGTAGAGAACAACTTTTCCTCAATTGTATTTGGCCCATAGATACACTTGTCAAAATAGAAGCAAATGCTTTGTTTTGGAAGTTATATCATCATCTAAAAACTTTCTTCTGTAGTTTGTGGTTTAGATATCCATATATGTTATACATATATGAGAGAAAAGGGTGATATAGTCAGTGGAATAATTAAGGATTTAGACTTATTCCATCACTACAGAGGCACACAAATTCACAAAAAATTTAGGGTAATGTGTGATCATAGAAATAGTCTCTGAAACACACATTCGTATCTCAGTGTTAAATGCCAACAAAGTTACTACATCAGAGAACTACAAAAATACAGTATTATTTTTGTTGCTTCCCACAGATGTATCTAATTTATTATAACCTAACCTCAACTATTCTGGAATATCATTTTATAGTTCCATTTTGTTCTTTTTGTTTTTAAGAGTAAAGTGCTAAGAAAAGCAGAATGCATTTTTTTAAAGCACATTTCACTGCCAAAAAGAAATACAAGTATTTTAAAATATGAATGTGTGGGATGACTCATGTGCCAAGCATGTGGGTGTATTAGCCTATCCTTTCCTTAAGAGAAGTAGCCCATATGGAACTAAACTATATGGGGTCAGAGTCAATCAGTACTCATTGTAATAGCTTTTCCCATGTTCTTTGATTTATGCAGTTTCTTATGAGTCACAAGCTAGTTCTTTTCCCTGTTGGTTCCTGAGCTCCATCTATCAGAATTTTGTCATAATTTCTGTTAAGGCATTGCAATTCACAGCAAATATTTTACTCATAGAAACAACTGTCAGCAAGAAATATCATAATAAAACAACTCCTGTGCTTATGGCAATTTTGAGTTTATTATTTAAAAGTGTTGACTTATAGATAATCAGTCAGTCAACACTAATCAAGTTCTCAGTATATATGAAATACGAGAATAGACATTGTCAGGAGATATAAAAATACCTTGAAGGGTTGACAGTCTAACTAATGGGACAAACATAAAAAATTGATATGAAAAATACATCAGAACATATGGTAGTTTTACACACTTATACACAAGAATACACAGGCTTGCTTGCAAGCATATGTAGGACCGTGCTGCTGCTGCTGCTAAGTCACTTCAGTCATGTCCGTCTCTGTGCAACCCCATAGATGGCAGCCCATCAGGCTCCCCCGTCCCTGGGATTCTCCAGGCAAGAACTCTGGAGTAGATTGCCATTTCCTTCTCCAATGCATGAAAGCAAAAAGTGAAAGTGAAGTCACTCAGTCTTGTCCGACTCTTAGCGACCCCATGGACTGCAACCTACCAGGCTCCTCTGTCCATGGGATTTTCCAGGCAAGAGGACTGGAGTTGGGTGCCATTGCTTTCTCTGATGTAGGACCTTAAGTGTGTATAATGTGTTTGTGTGTATGTATGCATATATAACAACTGCACATATTAAAATTACTATTTGAGATAATTATCAATTATTCAATCCATTACCTGTATCACACTATTCTCTGTGGCACTGAACATAGTGTTTGGCATTTAATAGACATTCGATTAATTTTTATTTAAGTTGATGAATTAGACCTTAAAAAATAGAAACCAATTTTACTACAATGCAGGAGATCTGGGTTCAGTCCATGGGTTGGGAAGATCCCCCGGAGAAGGGAATGCTACCTACTTCAGTATTCTGACCTGGAGAATTCCATGGACAGAGGAGCTGGTAGGCTACAGTCCATGGGGTCATGAAGAGTCGGACACAACTGAGCAACTTTCACTGCACTTCATTTTAGTAGACTGTACTTCCAAGCATTCTAAATTTGATCTCTTATATTATTAGCAGATATGGCTTTGATGACTATTGACTTGTTATATAAATCAATGTCAAACACCAAGAAAAAATATTTGTGCCACTAAGCATGTTTGTAAGAATATATTCTAAAAGTAATTTCAAATATTCCAAAAAAGCATCAAACATCAAACAGAAGTACTAGAATAAGTGTTTAGACCTCCAAAGCATTGTATAAAGGGGAGGTGCTTTTATTTGAATAAGTAAATTCTGGCGTGCTTATTATTCTTTCACACTATAAATTTTAATTCTTTAGCAATTGTAATTTTCTAATAATCTGGACTGCCCAGCAATAAAATTGGCTCCTTCACAGTTTAATATAAAGCTTATTGGATGAAATTATGTAGCAAATTATTGAAAATATTATAGCAGAAAAGGGTCATTGATCATTTAGAAATTACTCCAATTAGAAACAAACATTCATGGCAACCCACTCCAGTGTTCTTGCCTGGAGAATCCCAGGGACGGGGGAAGCCTGGGGGCTTCCGTCTATGGGGTCGCACAGAGTCGGACACGACTGAAGCGACTTAGCAGCAGCAGAAACAAGCATGTCACAGATTCTGAAAATGCAAATTTGAAAGTTTATTCAGAATCAGAATCACCGAAATTCTTTGTGTAAACTCTAAAGAAGAGTTGCTGCTGCTGCTGCTAAGTCACTTCAGTCGTGTCCGACTCTGTGCGACCCCATAGACGGCAGCTGACCAGGCTCCGCCGTCCCTGGGATTCTCCAGGCAAGAACATTGAAGTGGCTTGCCATTGCCTTCTCCGAAAGAAGAGTTCAGTTCAGTTCAATTCAGTCGCTCAGTCGTGTCCGACTCTCCGCGACCCCATGAATCACAGCACACCAGGCCTCCCTGTCCATCACCAACTCCCGGAGTTCACTCAAACTCATGGCCACAGAGTCGGTGATGCCATCCAGCCATCTCATTCTCTGTCGTCCCCTTCTCCTTCCACCCCCAACCTTTCCCAGCATCAGACTCTTTTCCGGTGAGTCAACTCGTCGCATGAGGTGGCCAAAGTATTGGAGTTTCAGCTTTAGCATCAGTCCTTCCAATGAACACCCAGAATTGATCTCCCTTAGAATGGACTGGTTGGATCTCCTTGCAGTCCAAGGGACTCTCAAGAGTCTTCTCCAACACCACAGTTCAAAAGCATCAATTCTTCGGCGATCAGCTTTCTTCACAGTCCAACTCTCACATCCATACGTGACCACGGGAAAAACCATAGCCTTGACTAGACAGACCTTTGTTTGCAAAGTAATGTCTCTGCTTTTTAATATACTATCTAGGTTGGGTGAAGGAAAAAAGGACTTCCATTACTACTGATGGTGGAGTAGCTTTTTGCAGATCAGTTCTCCTGATAAGAACTGAGGAATGTATCCACAATGGCTTTTTAATATGTTGAAGGTACTGGAGAGCTAGAAAGATCGCAAGGACTTGAGGATTTAGCATCACAGAAAAAAGGAAAACACTGTGTCAGTAAACCTGTAACATTTTCCCCTCAAGGTTATTTACTAATGTGTAAGTGCTGGAAAAAAAGTCCAAAGCTGTGAAGAGCAGTATTGCATAAGAACCTGGAATGCTAGGTCCGTGAATCAAGGCAAATTGGAAGTGGTCAAGCAGGAGATGGCAAGAGTGAACATTGACATTTTAGGTATCAGTGAACTAAAATGGACTGGAATGGGTGAATTTAACTCAGATGACCATTATATTTACTACTGTGGGCAAGAATTCCTTAGAAGAAATGGAGTAGCCATCATAGTCAACAAAAGAGTCTGAAATGCAGTACTTGGATGGAATCTCAAAAATGACAGAATGATCTCTGTTTGCTTCCAAGGCAAATAATTCAATACCACATTAATCCAAGTCTATGCCCTGACCAATAATGCTGAAGAAGCTGAAGTTGAACTGTTCTATGAGGACCTACAAGACCTTCTAGAACTAACACCCCCAAAAGATGTCCTTTTCACTATAGGGGACTGGAATGCAAAAGTAGGAAGTCAAGAAATACCTAAAGTAATGGGGAAATTTGGCCTTGGAGTACAGAATGAAGAAGGGCAAAGGTTAATGGAGTTTTGCCAAGAGAACGCACTGGTCATAGCAAACACCCTCTTCCAACAACACAAGGGAAGACTCTACCAGATGGTCATTAACAAAATCATATTGATTATATTCTTTGCAGCCAAAGATGGAGGAGCTCTCTATAGTCAGCAAAAACAAGATGGGGAGATGAATGTGGCTCAGATCATGAGCTCCTTATTGCCAAATTCAGAGTTAAACTGAAGAAAATAGAGAAAACCACTAGACCATTCAGGTATGACCTAAATAAAATCCTGTATCACTATACAGTGGAAGTGACAAATAGATTTAAGGGATTAGATCTGATAGAGTGCTTGAAAAACTATGGGCGGGAGTTCATGACATTGTCCAGGAGACAGGGATCAAGACCATCCCCAGGAAAAAGAAATGCAGAAAGGCAAAATGGTTGTCTGAGGAGGTCTTACAAACAGCTATGAAAAGAGAAGTAAAGGCAAAAGAGAAAAGGAAATATACACACATTTGAATGCAGAGTTCCAAAGAATAGCAAGGAGAGATAAGAAAGCCTTCCTCAGAGATCAATGCAAAGAAATAGAGGAAAACAATATAATGGGAATGACTAGAGATCTTAGAGATACCAAGGGAACTTTTCATGCAAATATGGGCACAATAAAGGACAGAAATGGTATGGACCTAACAGAAGCAGAAGATATTAAGAAGAAGTGGCAGGAATACACAGAAGAACTATACAAAAAAGATCTTCACAACCCAGATAATCACAATGGTGTGATCACTCACCTAGAGCCAGACATCCAGGTATGTGAAGTCAAGTGGGTCTTAGGAAGTATCACTATAGACAAAGCTAGTGGAGGTGATGGAATTCCAGTTGAGCTATTGCAAATCCTAAAAGATGATGCTATGAAAGTGTTGCACTCAATATGCCAGCAAACTTGGAAAACTCAGCAGTGGCCACAGGACTGGAAAAGGTCAGTTTTCATTTCAATCCCAAAGAAAGGCAATGCCAAAAAATGCTCAAACTACCGCACAATTGCACTCGTCTCACACGCTAGCAAAGTAATGCTTAAAATTCTCCAAGCCAGGCTTCAGCAATATGTGAACCATGGACTTCCAGATGTTCAAGCTGGATTTAGAAAAGGCAGAGGAACCATAGATCAAATTGCCAACATCCATTGGATCATGGAAAAAGCAAGAGAGTTCCAGAAAAACATCTACTTCTGCTTTATTGACTACGCCAAAGCCTTTGACTGTGTGGAAAATTCTTCAAGACATGGGAATACCAGACCACCTTACCTGCCTCTTGAGAAATCTGTGTGCAGGCCAAGAAGCAACAGTTAGAACCAGACGTGGAACAACAAATTGGTTCCAAATTGGGAAAGGAGTACGTCAAGGCTATATATTGTGACCCTGCTTATTTAACTTGTATGCAGAGTGCATCGTGACTAGATGAAGCACAAGCTGGAATCAAGGGGGAACTTATGTAAACCCGGGGCAAATTCATATCAATGTATGGCAAAACCAACCAATATAATATTGTAAAATAATTTGCCTCCAATAAAAAATAAATTAATTACCTAAAAAAAAAATATATAAAGTCTGGTCCAAAAAAAAAGAAAAAAAAGAAATTGATGCAAAGAGAAACTGCATGAACTAATAAAAGACTCAGAATTTCAAAAAAAAAAAAAAAAGACTGCTGGGAGAAATATCAGTAACCTCAGATATGCAAATGACAACACCCTTCTGGCAGAAAGTGAAGAACTAAAGAGCCTCTTGATGAACATGAAAGAGGAGAGTGAAAAAGTTGGCTTAAAACTAAACATTCAGAAAACTAAGACCATGGCATCTGGTCCCATCACTTCATGGCAAATAGATGGGAAAACAGTGGAAACAGTGACAGATTTTATTTTCCTGGGCTCCAAAATCACTCCTGATGGTGACTGTGGCCATGAAATTAAAAGACCCTTGCTCCTTGGAAGAAAATTTATGACCAACCTAAACAGCATATTAAAAAGCAGAGACATTACTTTGCCAACAAAGGTCCATCTAGTCAAAGGTATGGTTTTTCCAGTAGTCATGTATGGATATGAGAGTTGGACTATAAAGCACCGAAGAATTGATGCTTTTGAACTGTGGTGTTGGAGAAGACTCTTGAGAGTCTCTTGGACAGCAAGGAGAATCAACCAGTCCATCCTAAAGGAAATCAGTCCTGAATATTCATCAGATGGATTGACGCTGAACCTGAAACTCCAGTACTTTGGCCGCCTGATGGGAAGAACTGATTCATTGCAAAAGACCCTGATGGTGGGAAAGATTGAAGGCAGGAGAAGGGGACAACAGAGGATGAGATGGTTGGATGGCATCACTGACTCAATGGACATGAGTTTGAATCAACTCTGGGAGTTAGTGATGGACAGGGAGGCCTGTTGTGCTGCAGTCCATGGGGTCACAAAGAGTCAGACACGACTGAGCAACTAAACTGAACTGAACTAAACTGGCATAGAGCTGAGGCCATAGGAAGGAGAGTGGAAAGCAGCATCTCATGATCTGGGAAACTTAGCAGAGTTTTCTAGAGTCTCACAGGGCTGAAGAAATAACAGCTGGAATTCAGAAACAACTGGTGCTGAGTCTGGCCTCTGTACCCTGACACCAAATTAATTCTTGGAGACAGAGTTTCAGGTGAAGTAGAAAACAATAGCTTTATTACTTTCCCAGGCAAAAGTGGCCACAGCAGGCTCATGTCCTCAAAACTGTATGTCCCAAAATGAAGTGGGTAGTGAAGAGTTTTGGAGTAACTGTTCAAAGAGGAGAGTATGATCAGCTTATGGACATTCTGATTGGTTGGTGGTGATACAATTGGGAGACTGCATCATCAGTCTCTGGTTCCAAACCTGTAAGGGGTCTACATGAGTGAGTGAGTGAGTGAGTGAAGTGTCCGACTCTTTGCGATCTCATGGACTATAGCCTACCACACTCTTCCATCCATGGGATTCTCCAGGCAAAGCACTGGAGTGGGTTGCCATTTCCTTCTTCAGAGGATCTTCCCGACCCAGGGATCAAACCCGTGTCTTCCACATTGTAGGCAGATGCTTTACCATCTGAGCCACCAGGGGAGTGTACATGCTAGGGTCTACATGCTGGGGGAATATACAGTTAACTTCTCCCACCTGGTGGGGGTTTCAGTATCTATTTACAAAACCGTTAAAAGATATTGTAACGTGTACCCATTGTTAAGAAATCAGGACCCTTCCCCAAGGCTACTGTTTCTTGACTGCTCCTCCCTTGTCTAGGCATCTCTTCCCTTCCCTAAATAGCAACTATTTGAGCCTGACGGTAGAACTCAGGGAAGGTCACGGAGGCTGAATGAAGCCTATTTCCTGTAAACAAGAAACAAACGTAGGACACAGGATGACTTTTGTGCCCAGGAATCCATAGGGCCCTGCTTGTTCCCAATCCTCATTTTTCTCTAGGACTCTTTAGTCTTGAGAAGAACAGGTGTTGGACAAGCAAGGGAACAATCATTTTGGATAGAGACATTAATCATGTTAGAATTGTCTGAGACACATGTAATCCATGGAATATATACTGAAATAATAGCAAAAAGACTATAATTAACAAACAAAAGAGAAAATGAAAAGAATTTAAATGTTTGATTAGGTAAAATAAAAAAAATAATAAAAGGAAAATAATATAAGGCAGGAAAAAGAACTATATAAAGGGGTGAAATGACAGATTTAAACCAATTTAAATGATAATACATTAAATGTAATGGATAAAATATTTCATAGGAAGAAATAAAAGAGACAGAGTCATCAGTATGGTTAAAATGTTAAAACTCTATTTAACTTAAAAGCGACACACCTTAAATACAGGTATACAGAAGATAAACATAAAAGAATGGGAAAAGATTTGTTATAGAAATGCTAATCTAGAGATAGTTGGAGTAGATATATTAAAATGAAACAGATTAGACCTTAAGGTAAAAGGCATTACTTAAAATTACAAAGATAACCAAACAACATGAAAATTAAAATGTCATAGGTATAGTTTAAAAATATGTACAACAAAATAAAGGAAATAAAGGAGAAATAGACTAATATATAATCAAAGAAGGAGGCTCATGGTTTTCAAAATTTTGAAATCAACAAAAGTAAACACATGATATGTATGAATAAATATCAACTAAGTAGCTTATATAAACAATTACGCTCAACACTGAAACAGTCTCTTCTTATACATATCAAACAGTCGTGAAGAGAGAATCAGGACCGAGGGTGTTTCCCTAAGTGGGTTTGAGAGTGAAACATTCTAGATTTCACAGATGAAAAAAATTTACAGTATGCTATATCAGAAAGCTAGTATCAACAGATTTGAAAGAAAAAAAAAAAACATTCAGAACATGTTTTCTGACAGTAGAAACCAAAAATCAGTCCCCAAAACACAACTACTTGGAAAATAGTTAAATAATTTCAAAATAACCCAACAGTTAAAGGATAAATCTCAGTGGAAATTAGACTGTGGACATTATTTAGTTTGAGCTTATTGATAATGGAAAAAAAAAAAACCTGTTAAACTTGTGGGATACATGTAAAACTGTCAGTTTTAAATATATACATTAGAATAACAGCCTGAAATTCATTTAGAGAGCATTCACTTAAAGAAAATAACAGCAAATTAACCCCCCCCCAAAAAAATAGAAGAAACAATAAAGGCAAAATAACAGTAAAACTGATCACAGAATTTAAATATAGAAAATAAAAATCCAAAAATTAGTGATTTAAAAAATAATATAAATAATGGGCTGATCAATAATAAAAAAATAAATCAGTAGTGAAAAGAAAAAGGAGAAATTACTGAAATCATAAAGATATTACAAGGAAATAAAAGGATTAGTATGAATAAGTAAATGTAAACAAAGTTAAAAATATAAAAGAAATTAAAGAAAAGCATAGAAAAGCTCAGCATGCCAAAACTAACAGAGAAAAAATTTGAAATCTGAACAGTTATATATCTGCTGAAGAGATTAAATCCATAAAAGAATCCCTTAAACAGAGGGCTTCCCTAGTAACATCTTTCTAAACTGTAAAGAAAAATATCTTTTTGACACAAAATCTTCCAGAGAAAAGTTGAGGGATCCCCTTCTCAACTGGTTTTATAAAGCTAGTGCAAAGTTTATGACACAAACCAACAAGGTTATTTATTACATCAAAGGAAAATTATAGGCTAATTCTCTTGACAACTCAGATTAAAAATATCAAAAAATAAAAATAAAGATTACTGAATCAGCGTATGTTGGGGATGAATAACAAATCATGGCCAAGTAAGGTTTATTCTATGACTCCAAAATTAGTATAACATTAAAAGAAAACTTCTGGGAATACAGAACAGATGTACTTCCCTGTTTTTCTTACTAAATGCAGCCAAAAATTTCTGAACGTTATTGTGAAACAAACGTAAGAAAACTCTCAAAAGTGGAGATAAGCAAGTAGATTGATTGGGACTTCAGGAACTGAAGAATTGCATGATATTGAGATTCCTGGGTTTCCTCTTAGCCTAATGTATCCAAGATATGGACTAAAGAAGCCAGGAATATACAATGAGCACAGTCCAAAAAAATAAATGCTCTCTCTAGGAAAAGGACTGGAGAAGGACAGCTTAGAAAGACACAAAACTTTTAGGTAAGAACACTCTACTCCAGCCAAACACTACAGGAAAAAACTGTGGTTATACCTACACCTGTGCTAGCAAAGGACAAGGGGGTGCCTAGACTTTGACTCTTCCAGATAGTAACAAGGCATCACATGTCTCTCTCCAGGTATGTGTCAGAGAAGAGTGAGTCAGGAACAGTCACTTTTATTCCTACTAAACAGGAGCAAGGACCCCCTCATGCTGTCAGTGTAGACTAGATGGGAAGCTGGGGTTCCCAACTTCACCCATAAGTTGTGAAGAGTCCATCATACGCTGCGGTAATGTACGAAAAGGCCTGTGGAGAGTCAGGGCTTCCACTACTCTCCAGTTATAATGAAACCATTGCTTCCATGGTGTCAATAGAAGCCTTGTTGAAATGAAATAATAAGTAATGAGATATTTCTGTTCTTGCCATCTGGAAAGATATGGAAATCCAGACTTTCTACCGCTGTCAGGCAGTAATAAGGAAGATGTTCGCTTAAGGTTTCAATTGATAAAGAGAAACTTACTGGGAAACTTGACTTCTATCATGTTTGGCACTAATGAGGTGGTGCCTTCTCCTTCCCCTGATGTATCAGGGTGAGAAAACGCCAACAAAAACAGGTTTAAGTAGGATCCAGAGTGTCATAACATAATCCAACATATTATGGATCCAACATAGGATTCATTCACTATCACTGGCCAACAAAGAACTGGGAAGACCTCAAAGATAATATAGACAGACACTAGACAGGGTGCATAGGTAGATAACAGAGACACATAGATACCAACGGGGAAATGACAGGAATGCTAGAAGTATCTGATACAGATTTTAGAGCAGTCTTCACAGTAATGTATCAAGAATTACAAACACACTGTAGAAACATGACAAAATAGACAGTCTCAGTAAAACAATAAAGTCTCAGAACAGAACTTTAAAAATTTTTGAAGAACCAAATGGGAAAATTTAAGCTAAAAAAATATGTACCAAAATAAATAAACTCAATTAATAGGCTTAACAGCAGAATGAAGAATAAAGAAGAATCAGGTGTTTGCAAGAATACAGAAACTTGTACCCCCCTTTTGGTGAAACTATAAGTGAACTGAAACACTCTGAAAGGCAAAGTGTTTATCTGCTATCTAATACCTTTGAGGATGTGCATATCTTATGGTTTAGCAGTTTCATTTCTGGAAATATTTGCCTAGAGGAACTTCCATCCATATAATCATGGAACCATAAACAGTGATGTTCACTGCAGCATTGTTTATAATATTTTTAAAAAGGAAACTAAATAGAATATGCATAACTAAACTGATATATTCCCATGATAGAGTATGATACATGTAGCATTTCAAATGAATGAACAGGGACTTCTTGTTCTCATATGAATTGATATAAGCAAAGAAACCACGCAGAAGGATTTCATTCACCTAAACTTTAAAAGCAAACCAAGTTCAAGTATGTGTGTACAGTAGATAAATGTAAGTTGTACTTACATTTTATAAAGAATAAAAACATAGGTGAAGGGCTATGTGTCAAGTTCAGAACAGGGGTTATTCTGGATAGGGGTGGTAGAGGAATAAATGAATCTTCAGCTTTGCCTATTATGCTGTATTCTCTAAAGAGAAAGAGATCAATTGAGAAGTGAAGCATGAGTCCAAAATGGCAAATTATTAATATCTGTTCATCCTAGCTGGTAGCTACATAGATGTTTATGATAGCACTTTCTTCAGCCTTCCATCTGCTGGCAATATTCTATAATAAAAAATATGAGACGTGAGTCTGTGAGATGACTCATCACTAAAAATATTCAAGTATATACCTTAAGGAGAAGGCAATGGCAGGCCACTCCAGTACTCTTGCCTAGAAAATCCCATGGATGGAGGAGCCTGGTAGGCTGCAGTCCGTGGGGTCGCTACGAGTCAGACATGACCGAGTGACTTCACTTTCACTTTCACACATTGGAGAAGGAAATGGCAACCCACTCCAGTGTTCTTGCCTGGAGAATCCCAGGGACGGGGGAGCCTGGTGGGCTTCCGTCTATGGGGTCACACAGAGTCGGACACGACTGAAGTGACTTAGCAGCAGCATATACCTTAAAGAACAAATACATATACACTTAAGAGTAACCGTATGAGAGGGTCTTATCCGTCAAGTATAGAGACTCTAAATAGATTTCTGTACAAGCCCTAAGAGGTATGCTGCTGCTGCTGCTGCTGCTAAGTCACTTCAGTCGTGTCCGACTCTGTGTGACCCCATAGATGGAAGCCCACCAGGCTCCCCTGACCCTGGGATTCTCCAGGCAAGAACACTGGAGTGGCTTGCCATTTCCTTCTCCAATGTGTGAAAGTGAAAAGTGAAAATGAAGTCGCTCAGTCATGTCCGACCCTTAGCGACCCCACGGACTGCAGCCTACCAGGCTCCTCCATCCATGGGATTTTCTAGGCAAGAGTACTGGAGTGGCTTGCCATTGCCTTCTCCGCTAAGAGGTATAGAGACTACAAAATTTTCAGCAGGGTTTGAAAAGTCTTTTCCAACGAACAAAGCCTCCAGATAGGTATTTGAAGTTTCCCTAATTTACCTTGTAAATCCATTGGCCTCTTTCATAGAACAAAATTATAGCATAATGAAGGAAATTAGCAGTCTCCCACTTACATTCCAGAAATTCCCACTCACCCTAGAGAAGCCGAATGTTGCTTGTGCTGCTCAGTGCACCAGACTGCACCCTTAAACATCACTTGTCACTAGCTTTCTTAAAGAATTATCACATTTCTTATGTTAACAGACTTACGGGGAAATCCAAATTTGTCAATACATTTGGGCACCTGTTGTGTTTTAAACTTCATTTTTTAAAACTTACCTGTTAAATGTATTAATAGTTCTCACTCAGTCGTATCCAACTCCTAATGACCATAGACTATAACCCTCCAGGTTCCTCTTTCTATGGAATTCTTCAGGCAAGAAGACTGGAAAGGGTTGCTGTTACCTCCTCCAGGGGATCTTTCCAACCCCAGGGATCTAACCCACATCTCCTGCATTGCTGGTGAATTCTTTACCATTGAACCACTAATGTATTAATACAGTATCTTAATGGAAGTACAGATAGTACAAATAAATTGAAAGTTCTGCTTTGCATCTCCAAAATTTTCTTAGGTTCCACTTGACTGTCCAGAGAAAGCCATTGTTATCAATTTAGGGCAGGGTTTCTGAATGTCAGGAGTAGTGACATTGTGGCTAAGGTAATTCTTTGCTGTGAGGCTGTCTTGAAGGATACTTAATAGCACTCCCAATTTCTATCTCCTAGATTCCAACTGAACTTCCTCTGTCCCCACTGTGATAACCAAAAATGTCTTCAGGCATTGCAGAATGCCCCCTGTTGAGCAAAATCTGTACTGATTCAAAACTGCTATCTAAAAGTGTATCATTTGAGACTTTTAACATGCATTTATATATAAAACTTTATATATATGCTGAAATACATAGGGATTTGTGTGTGTGTGTTTAAAATATAAACGGTGTCATATACGCACATTTTTCTGCATCTTGGTTCTTTTAATCTATTGGTAGATATTACAAATCTTTCAACATCTGTAGCTTATTCTTTTTATTTGCTAAGTATTATTCTTTAACATGGATATATTATTTTGTTTAACCATGAGTATTTAAGCTAACTTAGATACATTTAACCTGCTAGAAAAAGACATTATACATCTTTGCTCCCAATTGTAACTAAAACTATTGCTTTTCCAGTCTGTGTGACAGTCCCCTCTGCTTCCTATTTCTATCAAACAGAATAAAAATAGGCAAAACCAATATTTTTAAATGCTCTCAGCTCTCTTACATGTTTTCTAAATTATTCTTCATCCCTATCCTTTCCTTTTTGATGAAGGAGCCACCATGTCTAGATATAAACAGGCCTTGGATTTCTTTCAAGCGATACCTATCACATTCTGCTTTCTTTCCTTGGGCGTTTTGAGGCTAAGCATTATTGCATCTATAAATCACCCATTCACAGACTCATTTCCCTTGAAAGGGCCTAAGATCCTCTCAGGTGTCCTGTTTGAGAAAGCATTGATCTGAGCTGGAAGCTTTGTGGCAGAGTGGAAAACAGTCTAGATCAGGATTGAAAAGAACCAGGTTCTGTCCTCCTGTGTTGTAAACCATGGGCCCCCAACCTCCAGGATCTAATGCCTGATGATCTGAGGTGGAGCTGATGTAATAATAATAGAAATAAAGCGCACAATAAATACAATGCACTTGAATCATCTGGAAAACATCTCCCCGACTTCAGCCCATCTGTGGAAAAATTGTCTTCCGTGAAACCGGTCCCTGGTGCCAATAAAGTTGGAGACCATTTCCTTAAGCAACTTCCTTTTTACCCCAAACCTCCGTTTTCTCCTTGGAGTTATAAAGATTTGTGTCAGATGGGTCCAGGCTGCAGATCTAGGCTTTCATGACTCTGTTTTGATTAGATGCCAGAGTTTTGTATAGATTTTATTTATCTGGCTTATAATTACTATATCAAATATTCTCATACTCTCTGTGTAGACAAAGCAGAACTGGGAGTTAAAGAAGTTTCCTGTGTAATTCATGTGATAGTCTAATGATAAAAAACAAAAATACCTTTCTGCAGGCTTATCTGAAATATATTCAAAGATATTTTTCTCAACTCTCAACTGAATTTAGCCTTTACCAGTCAATAATACCTATTATTATACCTAAAATGTCCATTTATGTGTATGCATACCAAATCATTATATTGTACACTTTAAATGTATACAAATATTTCTGGAAATCATTCCTAATAAGGTTAAAAATATCCATTTCTTATATCATAGTGTAAGTTATTATGTAAGACTGAGTCCCTTTGTTGCTTACCTGAAACTATCACAATATTGTTAATTGGCTATATTCTAATACAAAATAAAAAGTTTAAAAAAAAGAATTCTGCCATTGGGGGCTTTAATTTCAAACTTTTTAATTAGTAATTAAATCAGAAAAAACATATTTCCTAATATAGAATATAATGCTATAAAACATCCAAAGACAAGTCAAAACATAACTGAGTCAAAATTACGTCCAGGTTCTCCATGAAATGATTCTGGTGAAAACAGAAATGTGGTCTTCATAAGCCTTTTGGCAGGCATATGTTGACCACTTCTGTCTCAAGGTCCAACCAAAATCGGACACATGGGTACTAACAACTATTTTTTCCATTTTCTTCTTTGTTTCATGACTGTAACCACTGCCTCATCTTGATTTACAAGCAAAACATGTTTCTCTATTATTTAAACCAAATGTCACTTCTGTTCAGTTCAGTTCAGTCGTTCAGTCATGTATGACTCTTTGTGACCCCATGAATCACAGAACGCCAGGCCTCCCTGTCCATCGCCAACTCCCGGAGTTCACTCAAATTCATGTCCATCGAGTCGGTGATGCCATCCAGCCATCTCATTCTCCGTCGTCCCCGTCTCCTCCACCCCCAATCCCTCTCAGCATCAGATTCTTTTCCAGTGAGTCAACTCGTCACATGAGGTGGCCAAAGTATTGGAGTTTCAGCTTTAGCATCAATCCCTCCAATGAACACCCAGGACTGATCTCCCTTAGAATGGACTGGTTGGATCTCCTTGCAGTCCAAGGGACTCTCAAGAGTCTTCTCCAGCACCACAGTTCTAAAGCATCAATTCTTCGGCACTCGGCTTTCTTCACAGTCCAACTCTCACATCCATACATGACCACTGGAAAAACCGTAGCCTTGCCTAGACGGACCTTTGTTGGCAAAGTAATGTCTTTGCTTTTTAATATACTATCTAGGTTGGTCATAACTTTCCTTCCAAGGAGTAAGTGTCTTTTAATTTCATGGCTGCAATCAGCATCCACAGTGATTTTGGAGCCCAAAAAAATAAAGTCTGACACTGTTTCCACTGTTTCCCCATCTATTTCCCATGAAATGATGGGACCAGATGCCATGATCTTTGTTTTCTGAATGTTGAGCTTCAAGCCAACCTTTTCACTCTCCTCTTTCACTTTCATCAAGAGGCTTTTTAGTTCCTCCTCACTTTCTGCCATAAGGGTGGTATCATCTGCATATCTGAGGTTATTGATATTTCTCCCGGCAATCTTGATTCCAGCTTGTGCTTCTTCCAGCCCATTATTCCTCATGATGTACTCTGCATATAAACAGGGTGACAATATACAACCTTGACATACTCCTTTTCCTATTTGGAACCAGTTTGTTGTTCCATGTCCAGTTCTAACTGTTGCTTCCTGACCTGCATACAGGTTTCTCAAGAGGCAGGTCAGGTGGTCTGGTATTTCCATCTCTCAGAATTTTCCACAGTTTATTGTGATCCACACAGTCAAAGGTTTTGGCATAGTCAATGAAGCAGAAATGGATGTCTTTCTGGAACTCTCTTGCTTTCTCCATGATCCAGCGGATGTTGGCAATTTGATCTCTGGTGCCTCTGCCTTTTCTAAAACCTGCTTGAACATCTGGAAGTTGACGGTTCACGTATTGCTGAAGCAATATGAAGTTGAAGAAAGTAGGGAAAACCACTAGACCATTCAGATATGACCTAAATCAAATCCCTTATGCTTATACAGTGGAAGTGAGTAATAGATTTAAGGGACTAGATCTGATAGATAGAGTGCCTGATGAACTACGGACAGAGGTTCGTGACATTGTACAGGAGACAGCGACCAAGACCATCCCCATTGAAAGGAAATGCAAAAAAGCAAAATGGCTGTCTGAGGAGGTCTTACAAATAGCTGTGAAAAGAAGAGAAGCAAAAAGCAAAGGAGAAAAGGAAAGATAGAAGCATCTGAATGCAGAGTTCCAAAGAATAGCAAGGAGAGATAAGAAAGCCTTCCTCAGAGATCAATGCAAAGAAATAGAGGAAAACAACAGAATAGGAAAAACAAGAGATCTCTTCAAGAAAATTAGAGATACCAAGGGAGCATTTCATGCAAAGATGGGCTCGATAAAGGACAGAAATGGTATGGACCTAATAGAAGCAGAAGATATTAAGAAGAGGTGGCAGGAATACACAGAAGAACTGTACAAAAAAGATCTTCATGACCAAGATAATCACGATGGCATGATCACTGACCTAGAGCCAGACATCTTGGAATGTGAAGTCAAGTGGGCCTTAGAGAGCATCACTACAAACAAAGCTATTGGAGGTGATGGAATTCCAGTTGAACTATTTCAAATCCTGAAAGATGATGCTGTGAAAGTGCTGCACTCAATATGGAGGCAAATTTGGAAAACACAGCAGTGGCCACAGGACTGGAAAAGGTCAGTCTTCATTCCAATCCCAAAGAAAGGCAATGCCAAAGAATGCTCAAACTACCGCACAATTGCACTCATCTCACACGCTAGTAAAGTCATGCTCAAACCAAATGTAGTTTAGTCTTAAAAAATGGATTTATTCCATCATTCATTTTTCTTTTGAATGAATAGTGTTGTCTGAGAAAAAGTACAACCTACAATGTGAGAAGTATGTTTTCTTTGGCGTATACTGAGAACTGAAGCCTGGAAAATAGCCTCTCAGAGAGCTCTGAGGGACTGTTACAAAGAGGGAAGGGAAGAGCGAAGATATGTAGGTTGTTGTTCAGTTGCTCAGTCGTGTCCGACTTTTTGCAACCCCATGAACTGCAGTACGGCAGGCGTCCCTGTTCCTCACCATCTCCCAAAGTTTGCCCAAGTTCATGTCCATTGCATTGGTGATGCCGTGAAGCTATGAGCCATGTGTATAGGGCCACCCAAGATGGATGGGTCATAGGAGAGAGTTCTGACAAAACATGATCCACTGGAGGAGGGAATGGTAAACTACCCCCAGTATACTTGCCATGAGAACCTCTTGAACTGTATAAAAGGACAAAAAATATATATAGGAGTAAATAAATAAAATTGGAATATCAAAAGATTATCATTACTTAAAAAAATGAAGATCTCAATTTAATAAATTGAGTGATTTTTCTATGTATGGGAAGACGCAAGAGCCTAGGCCCATTGAAATCAATATTTTGATATTACCTTAACTATCTAAGGCACTTAATTGCCCTATCCATTTTTTCTGCATCCTGAATCGCCTCAGGGTGCATGGTAGGTGTGGCTGCAGTAGGTAACTGGCTTGATGGTCATAACATCCTGTTTACTGACTGATATGGCAGGTGGCATTTTTCATCCACAGTAGAAACCTGGTTATTGATCTAAATTTGATTAACTGGACATTTTGTAAATCACTTTGTGAATGAGGCAGACACAGTTTCCTCAAGTCAACTGCAAAACAAGGTCTTATTCTCGAAAACAAAAATAAACACGTATGCTAATGAAAGATGGTTACTCCTTTGTGCATCTTATCAAGGTTAATAGTATTAAATAAGTTGCAGGTCATACCAATAACACTATTCTAAAAGCACCTGTCTATAGTGCATATAGAAAAAAGTGCCTCTAGGGGGTCCCTTAGGCAAAAGTGATCATAGTTTTGATTCTGTAACTCCCAAACTCTGAACACAACTGATTGAGCTATGAGCCCTGAAAGCAACCTGTTGGCTGGGAACTGACAAATGAGAGACTCTGGATGGAGGCAGTCTTCCCCATTAGGAATGATAATGGTCAATTAAATCAACCAGATCCTCTTTCATGGTGGTCTGGATTGGAAATACAGAAAGTCCGGGACTTCCCTGGCGGTGCAGTGGTTAAGAATCTGCCTTCTGATGCAGGAGAGATGGGTTTGATTCCTGGTCAGTGAACTGAGATCCCACACACAGGTGTTACAGTAGGCATAAAAATAGGTATAAGCAGGGGCCAGGTAGCTGGAAATCACACATCTTGTAAACAGCAGATGTTCATAGGTAGACAAAGAAGGTAGAAACTTCAAGACTGACAGGAAACCACACATCGTGAATGATAAGATTCTGGGACTCAGACAAGGAAAGGTTGGAAAAGGCAAGAATCTCCTGCATCTGAGGCTAACCTGATGGTCATTGTGTTCCATGACATTAGGCTTACAGATAAGTATCCATCATGCAGCTGTGACAGTTCTGATTTGAGCTAAATAAGGACAACCCCCTGCCCCGGAAAATCAGAGCTGGGATGAAAATCAGGGAAGCCTACCCTCGACTCCTCCTTCCCCAGTGAATATTCCACCCCTTCATTTGTATGCCCCTCAGATCCAGCTCGCCAAAGAAACCCAGGGCAGCAGCTCTTCACATGTCTGCCCACTCTCCCTCTGAGGGCGTATCCTTGCTTAAATAAACTCTCACTTTACTTTCTTAACTTTGCTTCGCCTCCAAATTCTTTCACACTGAAGTTTGTGTGTGCATGTTCAGTAATGTCTGACTATTTGCAGTCACATGGACTGTAACCCGCCAGGCTCCTCTGTCCATGGAATTCTCCAGGCAAGTATACTGAAGTGGGTTGCAATGCCCTCCTCCAGGGGATCTTCCCGACTCAGGGATCAAACCCACATCCCTGGTGTCTCTTGCAGCAGGAGGATTCTTTACCACTTTACAATGAAGAAAGAACCTTAAATTCACTGGCAACCTGGGGTGGGGGATCGATGGGGTAACTAAGTTGCAGGCTGAAATGTCGACCCAGAACAGTCAAAAAAAAAAAAAAAGCAAAGAAAAATCCATTGGAAGTGGAGGAAGAAAAAAAAAAAACCTGCATAGTGACAGAAAATATGTAAGTAGCAAGGTGATGGAATCCAGCAAGAAACTGAAACTACAAATAGATAGAAATCATAAGACAGAGAAGAGAATTCCGAAACAGAAGGTGAAGATTCATGGAATAGAGACAAAAGAATTGAGTTACTTTGTTATTAAGGATCCAAGGACTCTTGCTTATGAGCAGGCAATGAGAAAGACTGAAGGACAGCATGGATTATGTTCCTAAATCCAAGTTGCTGACATTGTACCAAGATTCAGAATCCAAGATCCAGGCTGCGTATTCTTAGACTGAATTGAGCTAAGCCTGGTGCTGAAGATTTAACAGCATATTAGAAGAGAAGAAAAGCATGATATCCTAACAGACCATGCAAAGCCTCAGCTGTGTTCTCTTCTCTTGCCATCCTATTTCTTACCTTTGGGCTAAAGAAAAGAATCTAAAACATGAATATAGTCCTAAAACTGTAGTTCAATAATATAAAACAACTTCAGATACAGTAAGAATTAAAGGAGAAGTTATTCCACACTTCAACAGAGCAAATGAAATTTCTGGAAAGAGCTTCCCACAATATATATATATAAGCAAATTCAAAATACATACCACAGTAACTAGACTGAGAACACTGTCCAATAGACTGAAATAGAAATAATAGCTGATGAACTCAATCTGGACTAAAAAAAAGAAATAACTCAAGTATCAGAAGAAGATTCTCCACAAATCCTGTGTGCCAGAGAAGACCCTACTAAGTAAATAAATTAAATAAACTAAGACCTCCAAGATCAAATAATTATCTTTTAATATTTTTATTTATTTATTTGGCTCTGCCAGGTCTTAGTTGCAGCACTCGGGATCTTTGATCTTCCTTGTGGCATGCAGGATCCTGAGGTGTAGCGTGCAGATGCTTTAGTTGCATAGGTGGCAATCTAGTTCCCTCACCAGGGATGGAACGCAGGCCCCCTGCACTGGGAGCATGTAATCTTAGCCACTGGACCACCAGGGAAGTTCTCAAATTATATTTTTAAAAAGAAATTTAAAAAAGGAATTTCAGAGCTGAATTAAATTTTAGAAATAAAATTTAAGGAAGTTGGGGAGTGGTAATTGCGGGAAGTTGGGGAATGTTAGTCGTTCTATTTTTAAAAGGAAGTTAAGATAAAACTGCAATGCTATTTCACAATAAAAATGATGCCAATAACTTAATATTTTTCACAATACTATTTTTTAATTTTAGAGGGATCATTTAGAAAAACAATACTTTGTATAGTGAATTATTATTTGATATTCAATTTCTTTGTGTTTCTTTTCTTTCTGTTTAATTTGCATAAATTAAATTAACGATTCTGTTAATATCAATTATATAATGATGCCATTTTTAGAGTTTTTCTGATTTTATAATGATGTATCTCTGTCTTCCTGTGTACACAAAGACATTTGAAATGGCATTTACCTAGTAGCAATAATAGTTATTTCTGGAGAATAGGATTGATTTTAGGTAATTTAAAAATTTTCCTCTGTGTGATTTACTACATTATGTTAATCCCATAATCCCCAGAGTATGTATCAGTTTCATAAAATTAATAAATCTATTTAAAATGTGACCAGACAGAATGTTGCCCATATCTTGAAGTGAGGTTCACAAATATCTCATTTCCTCTTTCTTCAGCAGTGATCAGAGACTATTCCAAGGAGTATGAGACAATAATACAAAAAATCTTAAGTGTCTTCTCAAAGAAAATAAATGTCAAGATATTTTCACATTTTCTCACAGCATTATCAAAACTTATTGAAATGCTAAAAGGTTTCCATTGTCTTTTACCTATCTGTTTCATTTATTTCCACTCTGGTATTTATAATTTCCTTCCTTCTCCTGACTTTGGGCTTCATTTATTCATTTTTGTTTGTTTTTTATATGTAAGGTTACAGTGTTTATTTGTGGTTTTCTTCTTTATTAAGGTATGTCTGTATTGTCATAAACTTTCTCCTTAGTACCTCTTTTGTTGCATCCCATAGATTTTGGTATGTTGTATTTTCATTTTCATTTGTCTTCTCATCAACAGTTGAATGGACAAAGAGGATGTGTTTTATATATGACACTGGAATACTACTTGGCCATTAAAAAGGATAAAGTCTTGCCATTTGTGGCAACAAGGATGGCTTTTGAGGGTATTATGATAACTGAAGTAAAATATACAAAAGGAAGACAAATGTATGATTTTTCTTATATGCAGAATATAAAATACAAGCAGGTAAAATAAATGAACCAAACAAACAAAAACAGACACCAATTATGCAAAAACCAATTATGGAGAACAGAGTAGTGGTTACCAGAGTGGAATGGATAGGGGAATGCAATATGGGAAAGGGGATCAACGGTATGGTCATGACGGAAACTAAAATTTTGGTGGTGAGCACACTTCAGCATATACAGATACAGAAATACAATGTTGTATATATGAAACTTAAACAACAAAAACAATGCAAGTAAAGAACCTGAAGATGAACTAAAAGTCTTGGCCTTTAAGTTTCTATGGAGAAAATCTACATTTAAAGAGGAAAAATCTTAAGGAATGCAATTTCAATGACTGCCTGACTCAAGTGTTTAGCTTCACTATTTTGTTTTATATTTTAAATTTGAGTGTTCACGTATCCACTGCAGAAGCTGAAGAACTCTGAAGATAACGTCCAAAGAAAAAAGCCCAGTAGTCATAGGAAATATTTTGTGCTACTCGAGAGGGAGGATCCATGGGATCCATGAAGTTGATCTACTGGTACCAGATAATGACCCCTTGTGTGCGCTACATGTCTCTGCAAGTAGTGGCATTTTGGTTCCCAGAGTAAACACTGTCACCACTTCACACTATTTAGGCTCTGTCACTCATGTACATTTGCATGAATCTGAGAATAAAAATTATCATCAGAAGCATCAGATTCACATGTCAAGAATGACACATGGAATCAGTAACTGGAAGCAAGATGTATAACTGACAAGAAAAGAAGCCTCAAATACAGGAGTATAAATCAGCTGAATCATCCTCCAAGGACACACATGAACTTTATAAATGATACACTGAGGCAGGTGATCAAGGACAGTCATTGAGCATGCTTTGTTTTTGAGAATCACAGCATTTCAAGATAAGAAAAATCGAGAACAAATGAGTCTGGCTCCATGTCTTCGCCACTGCAGAGTTGCTGTCAACCACCAAATCCATGTGTTTTTCCACTCCAGATTCAAATTCCCAAGGTGACAACAATTCTATCTGTTGCCTCAGGAGGAGTGCTTTATCTAACACTGCCAGCAAGATGTCATTGAGAGTTAGCCTAAATGCTTCCATTATTTTCATTCCATTACTCCTAGTTATCCCCTACTGGACCATTCTAAATACTGTAATTTCACTCTCATCAGTTTTTATTTCTTTCACATATTCACAGGCTATCATTAATTCCCCCTGCTTTTGACTCTAAGCTCTTCTAATTGTTTCTTGTAAGTAAGACCTTCCATCCTTTTTTTTCCTCTGAAGACATAGTGGTGAGTATAAGGGTGCCTTTTATTTATTTCCATTGCATGGGAAGAATATGGTCCATTTATAAAACTTTCTCAGGAGATAAATCACCTAGATCACAGGAGCTGAAAGTTTTTGACAATGCATTACTTGCTCTACTGATGATGCTTGAATTCAGGGACTGTTCTCATAAAAATTGGTTCTTATGGATCATTTGACACAGCCTATGGTGTTGACAGTATCTCAAACAATCCCTCATTGGCTGGCTTTGTCCATGTTCACCACAGCATTTCTATGATTCAAGTAAGTTGCAGTGAATTTGTGAGCTTCAGATTGGATGCCAGCAAGAAATTCATGAGATGTGTCACTAATGAGAACAGAGTTTATTGGGCAGTGATAAGTTCAGTTTCTATTTTTCAACTGTTTAGCAGGATGCCTGCCAACAGTGATTCATAAAATATACCCTGAGACGCATCCATGATTCCTCCTTTCATTTGAAAAGTTCTGAGATGTGGTATGGATGATGGTAAACTAATGTTTTTCATGCTGTCTGAGCTAGAAGAGATCATTACTGTCCAACTTCCCAATTCAAATTAGGTCCTGGGGCTTAGCTGCATGTGTATCAAGATGGTGCAGAACTCTCCCGTAACAATGAATTGAAGAGCTTCCATCTGTAGCAGAACATTTTCTCCCATCCATATTTTACACAGTTGGGTCACAGAAGCAGATAGCTATTGGCAGCAGTTAGCTCATAATTTGCAATGTAAGGAAAGTGTTTAGGATAATGCATATTCTGAAGCCAGCCAGAATAGGGTATTCTGAAAAGTAAAGTGTAGATGTTCAAAAGAAAATGAAGATGAATTTCTTCTAGGAAAATGATACGGACAGTATTCATCATCCTCAACTATTCCTTAATGTTTTCTATCAACTTCCATGAATGTTTCCAGACAACGCACTGTAGAATTTCCTTCTTGGCCAAATTTTCATTTGTTTGTTTTTAGTTTGGTGTAGTTTTCCCTGAGTTTCAGTCCAGTCACTCAGTCATGTCTGACTCTTTGAGACCCCATGGACCACAGCACACCAGGCCTCCCTGTCCATTGCCTACTCCCAGAGTTTACTCAAACTCATGTCCATTGAGTTTGATGGACATGATGCCATCCAACCATCTCATCCTCTGTCATTCCCTTCTGCTCCTCCCTGAGTTTACTCATTTCTTCTCTTCTTCTCATCTCTCTAAATATGGCTGTTTCCCCAAGAACTTTTTCTTGAACTGGATATTTGATTTCTCATCATTTTCATATTGGGAATTCATACTCACTTTATCAGCTAGCTTTATAAGAGTGACTCCCAAACCTCTAGTTTATGGTTGAGTAACATTCCATTGTATATATGTACAGTAGAAACCAACACAACATTGTAAAGCAATTATCTTCCAATTTAAAGAAAACCACAAACAAACAAACAAACAAACAAAAAAACACCTCTAATCTATCCCTGAGGCACAGAAATGAAAATCCAACTGCTTGCTAGAAATCACCTGAAATTCTTTCAGGCAACTCAAATGTAAAATTGCTCAAACTGAATTAAACTTCTCTCCCTATCTTTCCTTCATGACTTCATTTCCCCACTTATTACCTTCCAAATCTCAGTGTCATTCTTGAATCTTTCTTCTTTTCTTCCTTCCCTAATAAATTCCTAATAAAATAATTCGCTACCCAGTTCCACTTTAAAAAAAAATCCTTCAATACATTTTCCAAGATCTATTAAACCTACTTTGTACCATATCTCCCCACATTCCATTCCTTCCTGCTCTGATCAGTCTGCTTTTTTTCTATGTGTACTAATATGTGTTAGATAAGAGAACATTTTTAGTATCAAATGTGTTGGACAAATGTGGACTAAAAAAGATATTTAACCTCAGGAATTCTCTGTGCACTTAACACCATTATGTAGACTGTGTGTGAACAGAGTATTCAGTGTTTGTAAAGCTTACTGATAGTGAAATTCCTTTTTTGAAAGGAACAAGTGCTGTTTGGAACAGACAGCATGTTGCTAGCTTTATCCACCTAAAATATTGACTTTCATAAATTGATGACTTAAAAATTTAGTAAATTCAAAATAGAATAAGATGTCCTTAGCCCAATAAAGAGTTTCTATTTAATAACAACAATAATAAATAACATCCTTGGGTTTGACATATATACACTACTATGTATAAAATAGATAACTACTGAGCTTACTGTATAGCATGGAGAACCTGACTCAGTCCTCTGCGGTGACCTAAATGGGAAGGAAATCCAAAAAAGAGGGGATAAAGGTATAATTACAGCTTATTCACTTTGCTATACAGCAGAGACTAACACAACACTGTAAAGCAACTATGCTTCAATAAAAATTTTAAAACAAAAAAAGAAAAAGAACATCGTAAGTAGGGAAGTGTTTGAAGCACTTCCTTTAGAATCAGTACTAAAAAACATTCACACCACTCATTTCAACACTGTGCAGGATGTCTGAGCCAGCAATTAAGACAGGAAGAAGACATTAAGTCGTGAGGATTAGAAAGAAGGAAATAGCATCTTACCATTTGTAGGTGACGCAATAATCTTCATGGAAAATCAACCAAAATAATCTCCATATAAATCATGAGGAGACATTTTATGGAAAAATAAATATGTGAGTAGATGGTCAACTAAAAGTAATTGAGAAATGCAAACCAAAACTGCTTTAAGGGATGATTTTATGCAAATTTTGTGGGTAAAAATTAAGAAGCCTGACAACATCAAATGTTTGATAGACAAGATTTTATCTTTTATCTTTCTGATTGGAGTTATTTTGAGTTCCAGAACCCAATCCCAGTGTATCTGTGTGAAGGAAGATCTCTCACATAACCCCAAGCACTTCTCAGACACAAGCAGTGTGCCTGAGATTTTAAATCAATTTGGATATTGTCAGAGAGCTTTGTTGATTAAGAATTCACCTGCAATGAAGGAGATCCTGCTCGATCCCTGGGTCAAGAAGATCCCCTCAAGAAGGGATAGGCTACCCACTCCACTATTCTTGAGTTTCCCTAGTGGCTTAGATGGGAAAGAATCTGCCTGCAATACGGGATACCTGGGTTCAATCCCTGGGTTGGGAAGATTCCCTGGAGGAGGGCATAGCAACACACTCGAGTATTCTTGCCTGGAGAATCTCCATGGACAGAGGGGCCTGATGGGCTACAGTACATGGGGTCGCAAAGAGTCAGATTTTAACTGAGTGACTAAGCATAGCACAGCATCAGCACTATCAGATTCCAGTGATTGAGGGTGCAGTGCTATATACTTTAAACCCCAAACACACACACATTTCAGATGCCAGTGGTAAGCCTAGGTCATTACCTGTTTTTCTAAATTTTAGACAGAGGAACAATCAGTTTGTGAGGAATTGACAGGACAAAGAAATTTAAGCTTTTATGAAGAAGCTATTAAAGAGTTTAATTAGTTAAAAATCTATTAAATAGAGTTTTAGCTTGGGGTAGGAAATGAAAGAGGTACAAGCTTTGCTTATACTGGCTTCTAGGCCTTAATTCACTACTTCTGGCATGTTTTTACTTTCAGGAGATAGAAAGAGTCAGAGTGTTCCTCTTTCACTGGCCATTTGTTACTGCTGCTGCTGCTAAGTCACTTCAGTCGTGTCCGACTCTGTGTGACCTCATGGATGGCAGCCCACCAGGCTCCCCTGTCCCTGGGATTCTCCAGTCTAGAACACTGGAGTGGGTTGCCATTTCCTTCTCCAATGCATGAAAGTGAAGTCGCTCAGTCGTGTGACTGTTAGCAACCCCATGGACCGCAGCCTACCAGGCTCCTCCATCCATTGGATTTTCCAGGCAAGAGTACTGGAGTGGGGTGCCATTGCCTTCGACCATTTGTTAAGTAACTTTAATTCAAAATAATTAATATGTTATTGAGGCACATTTTAGGGGGACATTTAGGACTCCCAACATATGCACAAGAATGTATAAATTATAATGTCAAGTGAATATGAACAAAGTGTGATATTATCATTGGAATATTATACAACAATCAATATTTTAAGCTATATGTATATGTAATATATGGAGAAATTTTAACATTACAGTATTGAATAAAAAGCCAAGTCCCAGAAGATTACAAATAGCCTAAGATTGTTTTTATAAACATTAAAATACCTAAACAACATGCTTTTTGGAATACACATATATATATAATAAAATATCATGAGTAAAAAGTTTAAAAATGGCAGTTACCTCAGACAGGGAAGTGCAGAAAAATAGTATAGGGAAAGTCACAAAGAATGTAATAAACCAAGGATTACCATTAATCCAGTTCTCTTTAGCTGTGTTTAAAATGAACAAACAAAATTCAAGGACTGAAAATGAAATGGTAGAAGGAGAGAAAGAATCTCTGGGTTCCTGACTTGAGCAACTAAGTGAATGATCATGCCATTTACTGAAATGGAAGAACAACATTTCATTTTGAGTTTTTCAGGGAGCAAAAGTAATTTTCCCTAAAACCTGAGTTCTTAGCTAAGGCCCTGTAATAAAAGATGTCTTAACAAGAGAAAAACAAACAGAAATTTAATAACATGTATACCTGGCGTACACATGGAACATAACCAGGAGAAAATGTATAACTCCCCAAAGAAGCTTAGAATTCAAGATTAAATACCATTTGATAAGGAGAGAGAAGAGGGGTTATAGGCCCCTTAGGGGAAAGTCAGTGATTTTTAGTACCTTTAGAAAAATAGGTGGAAGGTGCGATAGTTAGTGACAAAGTTTGTCTAGGTGTGGTGTCAATTTCTAGTATCCTGTGACTGTTGAGAGTTTACTGTTGATGGATCTCATAAAGAGGCAATTTAATACAGTTGAATTCATTTTGGAAGTTTTGTCTTTAGGCAGATAAGGGGAGTTCAGAGAAAGCCTCTCCCTGAAAGTCCTGTTTTTCAAGTACCTACAGCTCATCTAATCAATATACAAAAGTGGCATATTTCGGGATGGCATATTCTATTATTGGACTTCCCTCATGACTCAGATGGTAAAGAATCTGCCTGCAATGTGGGAGACCCAGATTCAATCCCTGGGTCAGGAAGATCCCCTGGGGGAAGAAATGGTAACCCACTCCAGTATTCTTGCCATGGACAGAGGAGCCAGTAGGCTACAGTCCATGGGGTTGCAAAGAGTTGGACAGGACTGAGTATCACACACACACACACACACACACACACACACACACGCACACACATTCTATTGCCTTTCAAATTGAGTATGAAACATCTATGTGTAGAAGTCAGAAACTCACAGTGGGATCAGGACTCACTTGAACACAGAAGACATGGAGGAGCAGCTGCTACTGCCAAGATCCTTATTACTTTCTTTGCCTGGTCACACAGCTGGATTGCATGACCCAGCCATCCACGCAATTAGATAATAATCACATGACTAAGTTCAAGCAGATTTGGAAAACTCAGCAGTGGCCACAGGACTGGAAAAGGTCAGTCTTCATTCCAATCCCAAAGAAAGGGAATGCCAAAGAATGCTCAAACTACCGCACAATTGCACTCATCTCACACGCTAGTAAAGTCATGCTCAAAATTCTCCAAGAGTATGTAAACCGTGAACTCACAGATGTTCAAGTAGGTTTTAGAAAAGGCAGAGGCACCAGAGATCAAATTGCCAACATCCGCTGGATCATGGAGAAAGCAAGAGAGTTTCAGAAAAACATCTATTTCTGCTTCATTGACTATTCCAAAGCCTTTGACTGTGTCGATCAAATAAACTGTGGAACATTCTGAAAGAGATGGGAATCCCAGACCACCTGACCTGCCTCTTGAGAAACCTGTTTGCAGGTCAGGAAGCAACAGTCAGAACTGGACATGGAACAACAGACTGGTTCCAAATAGGAAAAGGTGTACGTCAAGGTTGTATATTGTCACCTTGCTTATTTAACTTATATGCAGAGTACATCATGAGGAACGCTGGGCTGGAAGAAGCACAAGCTGGAATCAAGATTGCTGGGAGAAATATCAATAACCTCAGATATGCAGATGACACTACCCTTATGGCAGAAAGTGAAGAGGAACTCAAAAGCCTCTTGATGAAAGTGAAAGAGGAGAGTGAAAAGGTTGGCTTGAAGCTCAACATTCAGAAAACAAAGATCATGGCATCTGGTCCCATCACTTCATGGGAAATAGATGCAAAAACAGTGGAAACAGTGTCAGACTTTATTTTTGGGGGCTCCAAAATCACTGCAGATGCTGATTGCAGTCATGAAATTAAAAGACGCTTGCTCCTTGGAAGGAAAGTTATGACCAACCTTGATAGTATATTAAAAAGCAGAGACATTACTTTGCCAACCAAGGTCCATCTAGTCAAGGCTATGGTTTTTCCCGTGGTCATGTATGGATGTGAGAGTTGGACTGTGAAGAAAGCTGATCGCCGAAGAATCGATGCTTTTGAACTGTGGTGTTGGAGAAGACTCTTGAGAGTCCCTTATACTGCAAGGAGATCCAACCAGTCCATTCTAGAGGAGATCAATCCTGGATGTTCATTGGAGGGACTGATGCTAAAGCTGAAGCTGCAATACTTTGGCCACCTCATGTGATGAGTTGACTCACTGGAAAAGACTCTGATGCTGGGAAAGGTTGGGGGCGGGAGGAGAAGGGGAAGACGGAGAATGAGATGGCTGGATGGCATCACCGACTCTGTGGCCATGAGTTTGAGTGTACTCCGGGAGTTGGTGATGGACAGGGAGGCCTGGCGTGCTGTGATTCATGGGGTCGCGGAGAGTCGGACACGACTGAGCGACTGAACTGAACTGAAGTTCAAGCCAATGTAGTTTGAGAGGATATGATATGGCTCTTCTACCAGATCCTTTTTCTTCCTGAGGCTCTAAGGGTGGAATAGCCATAAAATAGAAAAAAACAATGTCCTATAATCATTTTAAGGAGCAAAACCACCCACAAATCATGCCTGCCTTGAAGAGTTACATAATCAAAAAATAAACTTCTGTGCTTGAATTAGTTTGTATTATTAGAAACATATAAACCATATACATATATAATTTTGTATATAAAATTGTGTGTGTGCGTGTGTGTACTCAGTCATGTCCGACTCCTTGTAGCCCACCAGGGTTCTTGGCCCACGGAATTTTCCAGGCAAGAATACTGGAGTAGGCTGCTGTTTCCTTCTCCAGATCTCCCCGACCCAGGGGTTGAACCCATGTCTCTTGCATCTCCTGCATTGGCAAGCGGACTCTTACCACTAGGCCACGTGGGAAGCCCCAATAAAATTGCATGTCAGTATATTAATACATTGACTTTAATAAGCATTAACATATGTATTAATAAATATTAGTATAAATACCTAAATTTTAGTGCGTATTATTTACGTGTAAAGCAGTTAAATGTATACCACCTAATATGGGATTAGGTGATAATATGCACATTTTCAAGTGCAGTACTGCTTTAACAAAAACTGATAAAATATGTAGCAATGAAGGACTGATTGGGCTCACAGCAGGTAGTTCAGAAATAGATTTTACAGTCTGCAAAGATGGAGGCATGTTAGGTAGAACTGTCACCTTCAATCACTTGGAAAGAAGATCAAAGGCATACTGAGTCTGGAAGCAGCAGATGGAATGTGTTACAATTCCAGTACTTTCTGGTCGTTTCTTGCTGCTTATAGGAAGTCATTACAAGCAAAAGTTTGCAAACAGAGACTAAAGAATTTCGGGACTGAAGAAGCTACTTTCTTATAGATTACAAAGAACAGGAGACAATTTAAAGAAGGCCTATTAAAACTACTCACTTAAAAAAAAAGGAACTCAGCCTTGTGGCAAAGATAAAGATTTTTATATATCTACCCAAGCCTTTTATTTCAAATAGCCTCAAGGAAAGTGCCATTAATTTAGGAGAAAGGGACACGTGTACAAAGAAGAAAAGAAATATGGAGGATGCATCTAGGCAAAAGCTTAGGACATTGTTGCTGCTATCTAGAACTCCCTAGAAGCAAATGGATCAAAAGTCTACTAAATTTTTAAGAGAATTGCATTGCCAGTGAAAACACAAGCCTGACCTAAAGATGCATTTAACTGCTCAAGTCATAAAACATCCCAGGGGCTCAAAACTTGCACCAGCAGCAAGCAGGCTACAAAAGCTCCATATGGGCGCCTGTGTGCACTTAAGATATAGCCAGGAGGGAAACAGGCAAGGAAGAGCATCCCAGAGGGAGTTCTTCCCAGAGAACAAAAGGAGGATATGATGATTCTAGTCAAGGAACTTTCTTCACTGCCAAGCGTCTTCACTGCCTGTTCCCAAGATCCCATCATGGAAATGGACCAGACTGATGACTGCTTTATAGCTTTCTCTTTTTGAATGTAAGTTTTTATTGTAATTATCCTACCGCTATTCCACAAATGCATATTGGGTGTGTCTAGAGATTGTTAACCATGAGTGATTTTATTCCCCAGGGTGTTACTGAACCAGATTCATTCGCCTGATGCGCAGCAAACCAAACACTGAGATGCTGAGGTTTGTGGCAGAGGAAGAGTTTACTCACAAGGCAGTTAAATGAGGAGACAGGAAATCAAACCTCAGATCCAACAGCCTGAAGGCAAGGGGTTGGAAATATTTATGGGATAAAGAAGCAGGATGGTCTTAAGCATGGGGAAGGGTGATGGGAGGTAGAGAAAAGGTGAGGTAATTGGTGTTCCACGCAGGTGTGCCTGAGCTACATGCCTCTTCATGGCATGCGTGTTCAAAAGGGGAGGTGTTTTGTATTATCTGAGGGTGGAGTTTTTGGCTCTGTGACATCAAAAGGTTATTCATCATTGTGCAGGCCTACTTTTAGTGTCAGTTGTCCAAATCAGTCTTAGCTGACTTAAACTGGACAAGAGCTGACTCCAGGTTCCTGAAAAAACAATTTAAGCCCCCATTACTATAGCTACCCATATGTTGAAGGCAACGTCTATGGGGTGGTTAAGAAGTCTTGCAATAGGCTACCTAGGCTACCTGAGGCTTGGAGGACAGGCAATTAAAGAGAAAAAAGAGAAACAAAATGACTAAGGTGCATATAATCAGTGAAGGCAGTTTACAAGCTAAGGAGTTTTTAACAGTCAGTTCCCTAATCTGTTGTTCTGTAAGACAGCCTCAAGAAATTCGGCTGGTAACCAGTTGTTAACCACACAGGGCACAGTTTCAAGGGGACATTTTGCAACATCTGGGACATTTTTTTGGAGTCACAACTGGTGAGGCTGGGGGTTGCCACTGGCATCAGTGAGTAGAGGCCGAGTATGGTGCTAAACTTGGATGGCATCACTGACTCAGTGGACGTGAGTTTGAGCAAACTCGTAAGATGGTAAAGGAGAGGGAAGCCTGGTATCTTGCAATCCATGGGGTTGCAAAGAGTCAGGCATGACTGAGCGACCGAACAACAGCAAAATGGTGCTAAACATTACACAGGGCATCCGCTACATGAAGAACACCCAAACCATCTGCCTTTGTGAATTTTACGTTTTGGATTTAGGTGAGGTTATACAGCTAGTTTCTACCCAGTGGAGCGGACGTGATGTGTTTTGTGGCTGGTGATTTCAAGCGAGTAGGTGGGTATCCTGCTACACTGGCTGTAAAGACGTAACTCTGAATGATGATGGAGCCACAAAATGAAAAGGGCCTGGATGTTTCATTCACCACCCACTGACCAGAACATCACCTTTGAATGAGCATTGATATATTCTGTATCTGTTTACTATGTTTACTGTTTACTATGGTAATCCTGCCTGTCTTTATTAAGATGGTGCTTTAGAGACTATATTTTAAAGAAAATAATTTGTGAATATCTAAAACATCATTGGCCAATCATTAGCCACTTTTTCTCTATTCACTTGTGTGTCTTGTATTCAAATAAATGTATAATGTACTCAGAATTGTGAAATGTCTATCTCCATGTGTAAGAAGAAAAGAGCATTGCCCGACTTTAAGGGACTTGCAGTCTGTTGGGGAAATTAGATACTTAAAATAATAGCTAACAATACAAGATAGAGAGTTCAGGAAGTACTTGCTTTTGAATGCCATTGGTTTATCCCCATAGCTTCTACATCCAATGGTAGTTATAAACTTAAATGTCAGCCATAACTTTGACATATTAAACATAACCGTTTTCTCCCTCATTTCACGTCTGTGAAAGAAGGGGAAATTCCATGAAACAATAAAGAAGAGAAAATCAGAGAGGAGAGAATCTGCTGCTTCCTTGGGGAGGACTATTCAAAGACAATCTCTTTTGAGAGATCTGCCTTCTCACCTAAAACGATGAGGACAGGGAGCCATGCTGGGTACTCACTAAAGAACCATCATGGGCTGAAGTTCTGAAGAGGCAATATTTCCAAACTCTGAGAATATGAGTGTCTCAGAGTAAGGAGGATACAGTTAGGAAGAAACATGAAACATTGTTACCTCGCCAATAATTAATGAAGCAACAACAAAACAAACAGAAGCAGAAAACTGGTATTATTAATATTTTGCAGTTTTTAACAAGTCCCATGTACTAGGCACTTAAGGCAAGCTAAGCACTCTGCTCAGTGGTTTTAAACATCTTATTTAAACCCCAATAACCCTGGGGGCTCATACTGTAAAGAATCTGCCTGCAATGCAGGAGACCTGGGTTTGACCCCTAGATCAGGAATAGCCCCTGGAGAATGAAATTGCTACCCATGCCACTATTCTTGCCAGAAGAATCCCATGGACAGAGGAGCCTGGCAGGCTATAGTCCATGGGGTTGCAAAGAGTCAGACATGACTGAATGACCATCATCATTATTATCTGGGGCTTACCAAGGTGGAACTAGTGGTAAAGAACCCACCTGCCAACGCAGGAGATGTAAGAGATTCGAGGTTCGATCCCTGGGTCAAGACGATTCCCTGGAGGAGGTCATGGCAACCCACTCCAGTATTCTTGCCTGGGAAATCCCATGGACAGAGAAGCCTAGTGAGTTACAGTCCAGGGGGTTGAAACAAGTCAGAAACAACTAAAGTAACTTAGCATGGATGCACCATTATTATCTCGTATTCATTTCACAAAATGAGAAAACTGAAGATCAGGAAAGAAAATTATGTCTAAAGTCATTCACCCAACGTAAGATATTGCTGGAAGTCAAAGAGACCTCTTTGAATTTAGAAATATTGTTTAAATTAATCTTTTGAAACATTTTCTTTACAATGTTGTGTTAGTTTCTGCTGTACAACTAAGTGAATCAGCTATGTGCATGCATACATTCCCTCTTTTTTAGATTTCCTTCCCATTCAGGTCACCCCAGCGCACTAAGTAGTGTCTGGAGACATGTTGACCATGTGGTCAAGCTCTGGTGATTTGAAACTTGTCTTGAAGTAGAGGCCAGTTAGCAGAAAGTGCAGCATTGTGGAGGGGCTACAGTGGTTGATATGAATTGATCAGAATCTGTCCCTGTTCGCTATTACTGCATAACAAAGTACCACTTAGTGACTTAAAAATATTTTATTAATTTTTGTTTTGTTCAGACTCTTGTGGGAAGGATATTAGGAAAGGCTCAGATGGGCAGTTTGAACCATGCAGCCTCAGCTGGTGGCCAGGACTGGAGGAACCACAGCCAAGGTCTTTTCATCTACACACCTGGTACCTTGGTGCTTCTTGGCATCTCTCTCTCTCTCTCACCACATTACATTTCCACGCTAGCCTGGAGCCTCAGGGTAGCCACAAATCTTACAAGATTGCTGGCTTCCATGAAGGAGACATACGAAGCTACCAGGACAGCTAAGGGCCATGCTCAAGAAAAAAGCAGAGAATCACTTCCACCATATCTATTCATCAAAGTAGTACAGAAGATGCCTGGATTTAAGTTGGGGGAGGAATAAACCCCACCTCTTGGTACAGGACTGGCCAGGTCACACATCAGGGGAGCATAAGCAATGGGAAGATAATGTGACCGCCATCTTTGTCAAAGACAACCTCTCCTCCCACAGGCAGACAGTCTTAAGAGGCAGTGTGACAGGATGCACAGGAAACAGTGCAGGAAGATTATCAGACTAAAAAAAGCTTTTCCAACCAAAGACTCCTTCCGTCCAGCAGCACCAAGACAATGTCGTAATAACTAATCACTGAGGAAGAGACAGAATAAGGATAGTTTTTTAAAAGCAGAAGTGGTTCTTAAAGATTAGAAGATATGTGTTTCAAAAAGTGGGCTTGGTTGAAGGCATTTGAATGCACTGATTATTGATATTAGCACCCACATACCAAACCCTATTTTAGGTGCTGGGGATACAAAGATTATAAAACACAATTTCTGACTTCAAGAAGTTCAGTCTTAAGGAAGCAACATGAGCCCTTTTAATCAATATTTTCTATCACCACCTAGTCAAGGCTGAAATTGTGAAAACAGAGAAAGAGGAAGCAAAAAAATAATCAGGACAAAGAGCAATTTTGCCTCAAAAAATCGAAATTAGGGGAAGAAGAAGGTGCTGATTCTTTGCTGAATTTAGGTCACTTATTATCTGAATTAAACATAAACATATAAACATATAATTAAACATAAACATATTTTTGCAAAATCAGGGATGGGCAATATATGGTGTTTACTCTTCCTGTCCTTAGGACCTCAGAACACCATGTTCTCCTGAGGTCACAGGTGGCTTTAATGTCTTTTTTAATACCGCATTCCAGGCAGCCACTGCCAGTCTATCAGGTTACCGAGAGGTGACCTGCTCACCATCACGTTGGAGTGAAGGATTCTCATTTAATATTTTTGAGTCTACCCTTCTGAGTTGACAGCTGAACACATCTTAAGACAAACCGTCATTCAGTTAGCGTGCTATCCTCATGGTAAATCACCTGGGGATCTTTGACAAATTCCATTATCCAGATGCACCACACACCGATTAACTACACTCTAGGAATAATCATATATATATACATACATATATATATATAGGGTTAACTTATATATGTGCATGCATGCTAAGTCACTTCAATCGTGTCTGACTCTGTGCTACCCTAAGGGTTATAGCCCACCAGGCTCCTCTGTCCATGGGATTCTCCACGCAAGAACACTGGAGTGGGTTGTCATGCTCTGGGGATCTTCCCGACCCAGGATCTCTCGTGTCTCCTGCATCTCCTGCATTGCAGGTGGATTCTTTACCCAATGGGCTACCAGGGAAGCCCAATATACATACATACATAAAGTTCTGGAGATGACAGTATGCAGCCAGTATGCATATGTGATCCACTGTGCCTAAACAAGAAATGCTTCTTTGAATTTCTGGTACAAAGACACTATTCATACAGCAGGCTCCCAAAGGAAGATATTTACTGATTAAGGCATTGCCAGATGACTGGGTTGTATTCCCAGTAGGTTTAAACTTCCCCCTGATATCCAGATTTAGTATATTTCATATATATTTCCATGTTTATATGCTGATAAAACCTCTGAATTAATCAATACATTACTATCACAATGTATTGTTCTTAATCTTGTTGATTTTTCATTTTACATTAAGCAAACAAAGGCAGCAAGGAGTTTTTAAATATAATAATAATAGAGAAAGGAGTATATGGTTGCTTTGTTTCTCCTCTGGCATACTTGAAATATTGACATTATTGGAAAAAGTCACTGAAACAAAAAAAAACACCAGAGGTAATAAAAAATGCCCCCATTAGAAAGGAGTTTATCACATCAAAATTAATGATTTTCAGCCAGTAACAATGCCAGTCTTTGGTTGTCAAGTTAACTCAATTTCAATTTAACTGAGCCACTCTATCATCCAAATCAGAGTAACAGACAGAGATGAATTAGGCGATTTCAGAGGCTGAATATACTATGTGCCCAGGGTAAGAATTAATCCTGGGGAATGTTTTTATTTCTTCATATTTTCTCTCTCGTGCTTCTCTATTCCCCTTCTCTCTCTTTCTGTCATGCTTCTTTAAGAATTGTCTTTCTTAATTGCAGTGATGATTATATTATCAAATTTCTTTTATTCAATGGCTGTGATACTAATTTTCTTTGTCTCCCTTTGTAAAAAGTAGAGTGATACCATACTTTCAAGGGAACTATTATGTGGTCTCTGTCCCATCTAATGTTATAATCTTTTCTTCTGCACTGTGAAATCTATGGCTACTTTAACAGTTATATTATCTCTATTTAATTCTCCATGACATTACCAGTTTTAAGTCAGTATGCATAAATGGTTCCATGTCTCCCTTTTGTGTGTGAGAGAGAGTAAAATAGCACTAAAGGTTTCATACAAAGCTCAGATTGGAATTAATTGGGACATTGATGCAGCAATCATTTCCTGAAAGCATAAAGATCAAGGTACCCTCTCAGGCCGAAAGGATACAAAGATGGATGTGACATGATTTCTATACTCAAGAGAAAGTCTAACAGCGTTCTCTCTGTTAAGGGCCATAAAGTCAAAGGATAGCGAGACTGACTAGTTGTTGAAGACTCACTTCTTCCCACTTTCTAGTTAGTTATATCAAAGTCTGGCTGTGAGGTCATTTCCTTCACCATTGTGTACACTTGCAGTCATGTCTTTTCTCCACAACCATACAGTAAGCATCTTTCAGAACAGTGTAGTTTCTTCCTGTAATTTTGATAAATTTTGGAGTCTTCATGTGGCTCACCATACAGAATTGCATTTGAGAAAATTTGAGTCATGTAATTCAAAAATAAGTGCAATGTCAGAAACCCAGCTTCAATCCCTTGTTTGGGAAGATCCCCTAGAGAAAGAAATCAATCCATTCCAGTATTCTTGCCTGGGAAACCCCATAGACAGAGGAGCCTGGTGGGTTACAATCCATGGATCACAAAGACCCAGACACGACTTAGTGACTAAACAACAACAAGATGATAAAGTTGGTCCCAAGATTATGTAAGGAACTGAATATTTACTTCACAGTATTAGAAAAATCAATGTTAGACTGCAGTAACTAGGAAAACCAGTTAGGGCCCTACAGAACAATAAAGCTATAACCTTTGGGGTCATCTTGTCTACCATAGAGAATCTACAAGTCAATATGTAAGCTCATAGTATTTGCATGTAATTAATTTCAATAAGTAACAAATTCAAACCCAATATGGTTTCCTAGAGAATGAGGTAATTCTTGGGTGGGCCTATTACACAATGAAGCAGCATAACTTTCAGTGGACATACTTTTGCCTTATTCCAAATTTTGAAAACTTTTTGTTAACAAATATAAAGTCTAGTTACAGCAGTAGTTAGGCTATAAACATGTGGAAGTAGAAACCCTATCTTCTATGTTTTGAGTATCCCTTGATGTATATATGCAATAACATTAAATAAATATCTAATAAGGACTTCCCAGGTGGTGCTAGTGGTAAAGAACCTGCCTGCCTATCCAGGAGATGTAAAAAGATACAGGTTCAATCCCTGGGTCAGGAAGATCCCTTGGAGGAGGGCGTGGCAATCCACTCCAGTATTGTTTCTTGGAGAATTCCATGGACAGCCTGGTGGGCTACAGTCCATAGGGTCGCAAAGAGTCAGAGATGATTGAAGCGACTTAACGCACACACACGCACACAGGCAAATATCTAACAATGGCTTTCCTTGCTAGTTACTGAGCATAAGGAGATAATAGGAAAAGTCTTTGCTTTGGAAATGTTCACACGTCAGTGGATATACTCAATACATTCTTGTTGATTGTTGAAAAAGATGCATACTATATTTATCAAAATATTTAAGAGATTAGATACTGGCTGCCTGAATCAGAATCCGTAATGGCTCTGTAATCTCGGCACGTCTGTTACTCCTTTGAGCTTCAGCTGCTTCAATTGTAAAAGAAAGACAAAAATAATAATATACTCACAAAATATTTATTTAATGAGTTAATACTTTTAAAAGAGCCTAGCACACAGTAAGTGTACAATAAGTTTTAGCTAGCTTTATTATTACTATAATACACTATTGCAAACTGCTTAATGGGATTTCAAAGATGAAATATGGACCTAAAGATTATTGTATTAAATGAAGGAAGTCAGACAGAGAAAGGCAAACATTGTATGATATCATTTATATGTAGAATCTAAAAAACAATGCAAGGGAACAAAACAGAAAAAGACATACAGACACAGAAAACAAACTTATGCTTACCAAGTTGGGAAGGGGTGGGGAATAGGAAAAGGAATAGGAAATTAACAAATGCACAATACTATATATAAAATAAGCAACAAGAAATTACTGTATAGCACAGGGAACTGCATTCAATATTTTGTAATAACCTATAGTGGAATAGAATAGAAAAAAGAATATAGACATAGACATATATATGTGTGGGCTTCCCTGGTGGCTCAGATGATAAAGAATCCAACTGCAATGCAGGAGAAGTGGGTTCAATCCCTGGGTCGGGAAGATTCCCTTGGAGGGGGAATGGTTCCCCACTCCAGTATTCTTGCATAGAAAATTCCACAGACAGAGGAGCCTAGTGGGCTACAGTCCATGAGGTCTCAAAGAGTCAGATATGACTGAGTCACTAATAGTTTCAGTTTTCTTTTTCATATATATGCATAACAATTACTTTGCTGTAGTTAAACACCTGAAACTAACAAAATATTGTAAATCCACTACATTTCAATCTAACAAAAAGAAAAAACTTGCCCAATCCTAAAATCTTAACAAGAAACAAGCAGAGTGTGTGCTGCTGCTGCTGCTGCTGCTAAGTCGCTTCAGTCGTGTCCGACTCTGTGCGACCCCATAGACAGCAGCCCACCAGACTCCCCTTCCCTGGGATTCTCCAGGCAAGAACACTGCAGTGGATTGCCATTTTCTTCTCCAATGCATGAAAGTGTCTAGTCAATGGCAAATACTCAGTAAAATTTAGTGAGTGGATGAATAAATGAATGAATATTAAATTTATTATAAAGTCTACAGACAAAGTGATCATTTTTGCTTACTTCATATGACAACAGTTTTCCAATGTAGATAGTATGCAATAGTTAAAACTTCACCACAACTTTTCTGAATTATTTCAGCCATAACTTCAGTAGGTTAGTTTAACACAACTAGCATACCCATAGACTTAGCATCCTATGACTTGCAAAAAATTACTGAAAATTGAGTTCCAAACAAATTACTGAGCTGAGACTTAATTATAAGAAGTAGAGATACTGAGTAAAATTGTTCCCTAAACATTATTTTCTTTTTAGCCCGTTGTTTATAACCTTCTTATCCTTCTTTCAATTATCAGCAGAAACCACATTCTCTCAAACAATGAATTTGGCTTTCAAACTACAGAAGCTTGAGTCTGCAGAGTTTATGTTGCTCTAAATGGGGGTGTGTTCTATTGTAAATACATCCTAAAGAATTGAAAACATTCTTTGATTCCAGGTCTTTTTTATCCCTCCTATGTTTGTCAAACCACTGAATTGTCAGTGGTGATGCTAAGGCTGAACACACCCAATGAAGTGACCACTGTTTTTAAGTCAGAAGACACTAAAACTTGATTTGCAGGAAGGACAATTCAAATCTTTGGCATTTAGGATTTTTCCCATTACATCTACACAGAAGTGCCTGAATCCAAGTTTCTGATCTGAATTCTATAATGGGAAAGAGATTATATTTATTTCTAGCAACTCCTATGTAGATGATACCTTTTCTTATTGCCCCTAGAAGATCTTAAAACCTCCATTATTGTATATATTACACTAATTTTGTGATTATTAACTTACATGTTTGCTTCTTTTACGAGACAGTGAGATTCTGGAGTATAAAATCCTACCTGTTTTTGTAACTACAAATGTTGAAGTAGTGCCCAACACATTTAGGCATTTAATAAATGTTTCCTATGCACACATAACTTCATTTTCCCCTTTTCTCTAGGTCATATCCTCTAAGACTTCCAGCAGTAATCTTTGCTTTGCCCTGTAAACTCAGATCTGATCTACTCACCTCCAGATTGGCCCAAGGCTACTTTTTATGTCAATCCGTCTTTATTTTATTTTTAATTGGAAGAAAATTGCTTTACAATATTGTGCTGGTTT